>NC_073302.1:179330780-179630780 GCF_027595985.1 Sorex araneus | reverse complement strand
GCCTGGAATGACTCAGTGGTCCAGCACTGCCCACCATGGAGTGTGAGTCACTGGCACTGATGCTGGGACCCCCGGTGTCCCGGCACATCATGTGATCTCCTGTGCACTGTAAACAGTGTGTGTGAGCACCGCAAATAAAGCACGCGAGCACTGCAGCTCCGTGTGCACCTGGGGCCTGGCTATCCTCACACAGCAGCAGCAAAGGCAGCGGCACCAATGAGAACAGCAACAACCAGGGGAGTACGGGGGAACAGCACAGGGTACATTCATCAAAAATGCCGGTCAGCAAGAGCGTTCCCACACCATTACTCACTGAGGCACTCTGTACAACAGCTAGGATTCTGAGTCAACCTAGATGTCCAACGACATGAGGTATATATACTCAGCGGCATATATATATATTTTAGAAAGGCAGTCTGCCACTTACAGCACCTCATCTGGATATGTCTGGAGTCTTGGAAGCTTTACTACTCTAGGTTCTACAAATGGACCTTGAGAGCTTGTTTGAAGGTTCTAGCAGGGGAGCACGGCTACTTGTATACCCTTGACCAAAGACTAGTCCGTCTCTATTTGGGAGAAGGCCATCTCTCTGACCCAGCGCACAGCTTCGGGAGGGATGCACATGGAGTGGTGGGGGAGGAAGGGGATCCCTGCCTAGCCAGCCAGATCAGCCACAGCAACCCTGGTGACCAATGGGGTGACAGATGTCGCAACCAATCACGCTCACCTCCACACAGCTGTTTTTTAAGGTGGCGTTTTGACTTTATTGGGGGTGAGCTGGAAGGGATGATGAAATCATGCAATTTGTGGTACCATAGATGGAACTGGAAGACATGTTAATGAAGTTAGCTGAAAGATGAAGCCTAAACACAGGATGAAAAGAACTTATATGTATTATTTAGAATAACTGGACGAGGGAATGCAATGCTTTAAAGGGGGGATGCCCAGATCAACCATGGCCCCAGAGTACAGGAAGGAGAAGCAAAGAAAGAGTAGAGGGGAGAGAGAAGAGACAGTCGAGAAGCAATGGGGCCAGGTCAAGGGAGTTAGGCACAAAGGTGGCGTTAAGGGTGATAGAGCCAAGCATCCAAACCAAAAGTCAACAACACTGAACATCATGAAACCCAAACTTGAACAACCAAACTTAGAAAGGTGCCTGCCAGGAGGGCAGGCTGGAGGCAGAGGAGGTGGTGTGGAAGGGAACCTGGAAACACAGGTGGAGGGAAGCGGACACTGATGGTGGGATCAGTGCTGCTGTGTGTCTGAAACACAATCGTGGATAACTGTAAACCACAGTGCTTTAATAAAAAGTATTTTATATATGTTCTATATAAAATATATATTCCAATATATCTGTCATCATTACTGTCATCCTGTTGCTCATAGATTTGCTTGAACGGGCACCAGTAACGTCTCCATTGTGAGACTTGTGATTGTTTTTGGCATATCAAATACACCATGGGGAGCTTGCCAGGCTCTGCCATGCGGGCAGGATACTCTCCATAGCTTGCTGGGCTCTCTGAGAGGGACGGAGGAATCAAACCTGGTCGGTCGCGTGCAAGGCGAACGCCAGACCTGTTGTGCTATCACTCCAGCCCATTCTATGTATATAAATATGTATAGTTAAAAAAATGTTGGTCAGACAGAGGTCAAAGGGACAGCTCAAAGGGTTGGAGCTCATGTCCTTTATGTGTGTGGCCCGGGTTCCACTCCTGACATGCGTGTCCCCTCCACTCCACAATGCTCTGTGCAGTCCCAGTGGCTCCCGAGAACTGCCTGCCCAAACCCATAGAGCAGGTGAGTACCACTGGACAGTGGCTGCAGTGCTCCCATGTCGTGGGTGAGGCCCCTCTCCAAAACAGACAGCTAGTCACTAGCGCTCCATTTGGTAGATGAAGGCTCAGAGTTTTAAGGTCTTATTGTTTCAGTTTTCAAAAACTGCAAACTGAGGGGCCTGGAGAGAGTTTCTAGGCTCTTCCAGTTGAATCCCTGAGCACCACTAGGTGTGGTGCTGGGGGTCTCCCAGCTCTGCCAGATATAACCATAAGGTTCTGAGCACTGCCAGACTGGCAGGAATATCAGAGGCCCAAATAAAGAGGGACAGCGTCTTGGGCCCTCCACTGAACCTTCCTGTAAAGGATCACCTGAGCTGTGTCACAGTGGCCTTCGTGATGCCTTAGTGTCTAAGCCAAGACAAGTCTAGCGGTGACACTGCCATTCCCAGAATAAAGGTATGAGAGGACAACAGGAAGCAGGATGAGGTATTCAACTCAAAAGAAGCCAAATGATCAGGAATTTTAAAATACACTTGTAAGAGACTCAAATCTCAAACATATTACGGAGTTAGTTCAGCAGGTAAGACACCTGATTTACATGCAGGTGATGGGGTTTGATCCCTGCATAGCAAATGGTCCCTAAGCACAGAGCCAGGACTAAGTCCTAAGCACTGCAACACACACACACACACACACACACACACACACACTTGTGTGTATCTATGTGGGTATATGTGTATATATTTGTCTTGTCAGTTCAAGACAAAAGAAACTAACTGCATTCTAATATAGTTAAACAACACATTAGAATTTAATAAAGAAAAATGATCATGTTGACAACTGTAACCCACTAATAGATACATAGGATGAAAACTTGGAATGGCTTTCTAGAAAAATTATCAGTTTTATTTATTAAGAAATTTGAAAATAATGCTAAGTGAAGTAAGTCAGAAGAAGAAGGACAAACACAGGATGATCTCACTTATCTGGTATGCAGAGTACACGGACGAGGGAATGCAGTGTACTACAGGAAGCATGCCTAGATCTTGTCTGACTCCAGGGTACGGGGAGGAAAGGGACAGAGAAGGAACGAAATGGAGGGTAGAAGCATCAAGAGACAGAGGGGAAGCCATGGGGGCAGGGGAGGTGCAGGGCACTCGGCCCATCAGCACACAGTGTCGAGGAATGATATCGCCCTAAATCTAAACCAGGGGTCCATCCAAACGTGGTGTCGGGCTTGAGTTCAGGGTTGGCAGAATGTGAGTCAATCACTTCAACATCTTAGTATAGATCTCTCTGATCCCTAAAAATGACATCTTATGAGTTTTGATAATATTTTGTTACCTGCTAAAAATATTTTCTTTGAATCTGCCTCTAGTTTACACCTTAAAACATACTTGTTTTTTAAAAGGTTGAATTTTATTGGACCACACTGACCCACTACATACCCAGACCCACACCAAACACATATACATATATGTGTGTATATATATGTATGTATATATAGGTATATGTGTATACACACACACACACACACACACACACACACACACACACACCCCACATCGAGTTTTTCAGCTTGACAAACATCTATGGAAAGGAATAATGGCTATGAATAATTTAGAAAATTGGCAACTAATTTAAAGAAGAAATAAAACTAATTTAGAGAAGAAATAAAACCTACAAAAATAATCCATTCACTAGTAATCAGTAAAATATAAACTAAAATTCACCAAGAGGGTATGTTATCACACTGAATAGCAAATAAAAAAGTTTGATAATCAATGGGGTTGAAAAGAATGAAGAAAAGAAATACGCTCTCATATTGCTAAGGGAATTATAAACCAATATACCCATTATGGGTGGCAATTCAGAAGTACCAATTAAACTGAAAATGAGCACTGCTCAGGGCACAGACATTTATGATATTAACACCTTATTTTATGGCACACTTACAATGTACCAATCTGTAAGTCAGCATCTTAAACATATTAGCTCATCTAATTCTGTAACAACTCTATGATGAAGGAAATAAAGCCCAGGCTATTCAGAGACTAACTTTTAACCATTCCACACCTTGGATCAGCACTGGTCTGTGGATTGGCAGTTATGAATCACTGATCTGAGGTTGAAGAGTTGGTATAGCAGTGGCACTTGTCATGCAAGTGGCTGACCCGGGTTCTGTCTCCACCACCCATATGATTCCCTGAGCCCACCAGTAGTGATCCTTAGCACAGAGCAGGGAGTCCTGATACAGTTAGGTGTGGTCACGCCCCCTGATATATATGTTTTTCAAATGCATAAAAAATACATCACTAGTTTCTGACTAGTCAAGGTTCCACAACTTGTAGGTCAAGAGCAGGAATTTAACCAGCCAGACTGCGTCTTCTAAGAAAAAGAGCTTCGTAGTCATCATCAGGGAAACAAGATTAATACAATGTGGATCACTTACTTCATGGGATTTACAAACGCCCTGTATCTCTACACATAGAACAATCTAGACAAAGCTCAAATGAATACTGCCGCAAAGTTTCTCTGCAGTATAATTCAGTACAATATACTCTTGAAGACTGCACATATAGAAATATATATAGAAATATAAGAATAACTGCTACACTTGTCCCAGTCTTTCCACTGGGGGAGAGTAAAGGTAGATGAACGTGATTCTCTTGAATTTGCAGCACCTTACATACTTCCAAACAACAGTCAATTACCAATGCCATTAAAATGCAATAATAAAGAAGGCTCACAATTTTGTCATCCAAAAGATTTGTATTCAAATTGCGTTTGTAAATACTGGCAGCAGTGAGTAGAAACACAAATCCAAATTAGTCCCAAGACAGGGCAAGGCAATTTTAGTGCTAAAGAAGGCAATGCAATTTTAGGGTTAAAAAAGGCAAGCTGCCAAGCATGACTGAAACAGGCATATCTGGGTGAATTCATAAAGAGGAAAAAACTTCAGATTCATCCCATGACTTTCTTTTCACAACAGCAACTTTATATACTGATATGAGTACAAAGTGCAACTCTGAGTCCACTCTATGAATATTGAACGCTTGTAAGATGACTTCGTTAGAGATTTAATGCAAAATCTAAAAGTAAGAGGCTTTCCGTGGGAAGGTGATTTTATCTACACTTTCCTCGAGGGGCACTGAAACCAAAGCAGTAGTTCTGCTGCTAGAGGTTGGAGGGTGTTTGCCATTTTTGGACAAAAATGAGGGGTTGAGTCCTGAGGGAAGAGTCCTCCTACATGTGCTGCTGATATTCCTCTTATGCAAAGGGGTTTGTGTGCAAAGGATGTGAACAACTGATGTTTTGAAATAAGGATACAATGCCTTACTGGGAATCACAAATAGGGAGATTAAATGAATTTCCTCTGCTAAGAAATGTGTGGTAACCGGCAAGAGAGACTTGTCTCTGTTCCCTCAAGCCCGGTTGCCTAAACCCTCCTTGGGTACCTGATTGGAAAGGAGACGTGCCAGCTGTCCCCCAATTCTGTCACCGCCCTTCATCCCTTGTCTGAAAAATGCTCTAATCTTCCCGTAAGAGCCAACCCAAGGCCCAGGATATTAACTCGACTTAGGTGGGACTGGATTCACCCTGAACGCTGGAGTTAAATTGCTCTAAACTTTGCAAAGTTTAAGGAGCCCTGTGAATGCCATCCAGCTGACGACAGTGACGAGTGAACTTAAGCCAACCCAATGAGATTAAGCCCAGAACGTTTGCTGAAAATGCTGGGACACAAGCTTTAATTGGGCTCATATTTACGAGACACTAGATCTAGAAGTACTGCAGTCCTTTCTGATACCACAAGTCCTAAGGACAACACCAGTATACTAAAGAAGGGGAAGAGAAACAACAACTGCAATAAAATGAAGATGGAGCCCTTTAGACTGAGAACTGCTACATGCCTACACATGTGACCAGAATGACCTCCTTCCTTTCATGAGCTACTCAAATTCACTACTTTTCGTCTCAATTGAGATGGTGTTTTTATTAATTACAACTAAAAGATTAACTGGAAATAATCTACTTCTTTGTCCAATGTTTTGAAAATAAGCATGGATGAAACACTGAACTACATTCTAGCATTTGATGGAGAGGCTAATAAACCATCTTTTGTGTAGAGAAAAACTAGTTTCTTACTATAATTGAAAATTTAAAATATATTATTTTCTTAGACCCAAGCATCTCTTCATTATTTTTGGCACTTCCCAAAATTTATTCCATATGGAATCTGGAGGGGGATGTTTGAATTCTAAATGAAGAGTCTCAACCATTACAAGCTGCATAAAACATAAGTAAAACATTTTTGCCAACTTTTTTATTTGTATACCCTATTTTAGATCTGGGAATCTGACACTAAAAATGGTCTCAGATTTAATGTTGATTTTTATTCAATGCCAACAATAAAAAAAAAGAGGCCTAGTTAATATGTCTTTGGTGCTTTTATTTTAGAGAACTGCTATTTCATAAGAGCGGTTTCCCAGATTGGGTAGGGGTTTGAGGTGGGGGAAATGGTTTATTCTTCACATGCAAAGAAAAATTTCCACCAATAGTCTGGAAAAAAATATACAACAGTCTATTCTGCAAGAATGCATGAAAGTAATGAGATTCCCCCCCACCCCCAGCTTTTAAGAAATTTACAGTGAGCCACATTGTTCTTGTGTAATCTAGTCGAGGGACATATGATTTTAGAACCTGAGTGTACCTTTTTGCATGTAAAAATAAAAGTAATTGGGGGGCTTGTAATAAATCAATAGCTAAATAGCGGAGCTGTGTTTACTCTCGGCTTACCTGCCACCCTGATCAACTGCTGGAACCAAAAGCCTTAATCCAAACTTGCCTTCCCAAACATTTCATCATTATTGTTAGTCCCCACTGTGCTCCATCAGGCTGATGTCTATGCGTTCAAGAAGCCGTACACATTTTCCAGCAGACAAAAGACTGGTGCCCGTTCTCTACACTCACCAACAGGCACCTTCAGAACTCTCACTTCATCATCCTGTAGATGTTTTCTAAAACATAAAGGTCCACTCTATACTTTGTGCCAGATAATAGATTTTCTTTCTTATGATGGGACGGACCAGTAAGGAGCCAAGATGGTTGCTGAAAGATCCTTGCAGGTCATGCAGAGATTGCGCCCACGTGTCAATGGGCGGAGTGGATGGTGCAGTGAGCACAATCTCCAGATTCCAGTTATTATGCCTATAATTTATTTCATAAATACTATGTTGTTTGGGACTACGCTAATCAATAACTTATTTCCACAGGGTTTCCTAAAATGTAGGACTACTAGACATGGTTTAGGGTTGTGCTTTTAAAGTCTGTAATCAAACGCATAACAGCCTTTGTTAAAGACGGAATCATGGCTAGAGTGAGTATGAGAACATCGTTTTGCCCATATCTAGGTAAGCATGTGGATGGGGGGGGATGCTGCTTACTCCAATTTCTTACCTGAAATTTCAATTTTCCTTAGAGCTGCATCATTTCTGGGGGCCAGAGCTCTGGAAACAGCCGCAGGGAAAGCACTTTCCTTGCACTCAGCTGACCCGGGTTCGACCCGCCATTCCATACCATCAATCTGGGCCCCGCCAAGAGTAAACCCTGGGCCCTGCCAGGTATGCAACCCTACCTCTCCCCCCGCCCCAACCCGTGACAATAAAAAAGCTGCTTCACTTTCTGCTTATCTTTTTAATGTAGTTTCATGAGATAAAAATGACACCAAATAAAGAGATTGGGGAATATACGATTTCTGAGAAGAGTGTTCATTCCTCCAAGAAATTCAACAGTAAATAGGCATTAGGTTCAATCATTTTAAATAAAGTTCAGTTTAAAATGTTCTATTTCTATTCCAGAGCACAGGCTATACAACATCTTTCTCCCTTTTCTGTAAGAAAATAAATGTCTTAAATAAGCCACCCTATCTCCTGTGGCTGCTGGGCATAAAATGTGCTATTTAACTAAAGACCCTTACCTCTTTGCTTTATCCTGTTCATTTCCCACAAAATAACTTATATCCTTTACCTGCAGACAGATGGAGAGAGAAAATGGCTCAAACAGATGTGGTCAAGGAGGTTTGTTTTCAGAATTAAAAATGCTGGGAATAAGGAATCATTTTCTCTACATGCTCAAAATTTAGTCCCCGTGTATGTGTCACCAGGACACAGCAACTTTTGGCCTAGGAATCCGTTTTAGGATTTCCTATTTTGCAGTCTCTATCGGGATATTTTAAAAATATCTTTTCCTAAGGTCACTTCAAAGAAATGAGTCGGAGTTTTCTGAATATACAAACCTTAAATGTATTTTACGCCGTTAAACTGTATCTCTACCCCCAGCACTATTCGAGCTCACAGTACTGGCCGTGAACAGGAAACTGGGCTGGCCAGAAGGAAGGGACTGAGGCCTGCCGAGGGGTAGGCTGCCTCTGCCCTATTCTAATTTCTAAGATTCCTGAGGGGATCACGTGATCTCATGAGGACGTTGCTAAAACCACATCTGAAAATCCAAAGAATGAGCAGTCTATAAAACTTCAGAACTAAATAATATCCAAAGCTTTAGGAAGCTGAGGATATTTTTTTTAAAGGTGAAAGATGAAAGGAAAACCTGCACGAGCAGCATACCAAGAAACAGATGGTCCTTTTAAAGCGTGAACCGAGAGTGAGTCTTCCACAATCATGCTTCTTAATTGTAGCGTGCCGAGCACTTTGATGCAGATTATTGCAATTGCTAAGTGTGGAGCCGGAATAAACAGGGTTAGCTCATTGACATTAAATGGCATAGTGTACTTGGAGCTCATCTAGTACTTCGTCTGTAAACACCTGATATGCAAAATTGTCTGAAGAAACTAGTGCCAAAACGATTTAAGATCAACCAATGTTCAGTGGAGATTTTAAAACTTGGACTCCATTTCGCTAAAGAAGCTCCCTTTCATATTTAATCAATGAACTCAGTTCCATTTTAGTGCTCCGTTTAGAATGTGTGATTTTGTTGCAGTTTGACTTGTTCCAAAATGAGTTAAAGGAAGCTTAGAAGGAAGGAAGGGTAGAGGGGTAAAAAAATACATGGAAAAACTTAGATGAGTTAAGTAGCAACAATACTTCACCCCCAAACATGAAACGCAAGTAGGTTCACTGCCTTGGTCTTTCACTGGCCGACTGATGAACTGCTTAACCATCTATTTAGCACAGCGTCATTGAAATGTTCGTGATGGATGACTGACAGATGAAACCGTCACTGCTTCTCACTTTGCCAGCTTAGTGTCCCTTTGGCTGCTTGCTGAGGATGGCATTTAGTGAAGGGAGAGTCAGCTTCAGCAAGTCAGCTACACTGAGGGCTGTGAAAATGCTTTTGTTAAGACCCTAAGCTCCTTTAGGACCAGAAATGTGGTATTCCTCTGCTGATGCCACGAGTCAGTCTTGTTGATTTGCTCTATCAATAACCAATCTCAGTCCTTCCTCTGGATTTAGTTCAGGGAGCCAGGGGAGTCATCCATGAATTCTTGTTTGCATTTCAAACATGTATGTCAGAAATACTCCTCTGTGGGCCTGTACTTGTGACTTCTGGCTGTGCTTAGGGTCAGGGGATCGAGTCCAGAATCTTGATACCAGTCCCTGGCAACATCTCTTAGTTTATGTTACATTGGAGTACAATTCTGCTTATTTTGCAACAACCACTATTGGTTACTTTTTCCTTTTATAGACCAAAGAACAGATTTTCACTGAGTCAGAAAGGACAAAAAAAAAAATGAAGCATCCTGATTAAATGGAAAATGAATTCCCTGCCACGAAGGCTGGCTGGCAGGGCTTGGCTTGGGCTGTCAGACCTTCGCAAGTTCTGTGGGCTCAGTCTCGCTTGCAATCTAAAGTCCACAGCCCCAGTTCTGCAGTCTCTCAGGGTGGTGATGAGAGCAGCCTCTGAACATCTCGTCTGTCTGTATGCCTCGAGAACTTACAACCACGGACAGCCAAGCAGCTCCCTTTAGAGAGTCGGCGCAAGACCTTCCTCACTACAGAGCCATTGCCAAGCTCCTTCCTCTCGCAGAGTGAGGTCTAAAGATTTATGCGCCCTGGCCCCCGGGCCCCCATCTTATCGTCTCTCTCGATGCTTTCATTTGCTCACCTCACCCACTTTGCCCTCACCACTGTGCTACAATGGGCCTTCTTCAAAGCACAGGGCTTTTGTTCTCTTCACCCAAATACATTCAGTTGATTTGTCCCTCCAGACCCTTCTCACCCAGACTCTTGGCCACCTCTGATCTTGCAGGGTTCCAGCAAGGCCTTCCCCCTTTCTCCTCCTTATACTTCCTATCGCCCCTGCCCTGACTTATTTGCCCCCTGACTCCTTACTAGTGGATTTTATTTACTGTCTTACATTAGAAAGGTTCTTTCCTCTCATTTTCCAGCAACTCTCCACTCTCAAGTACTTTTGCTAATTTTCTTCTTCACTGTTTGATCTTTAGCACTCAGAACAAAGATGAAGGTAAAACTGTGCAAATTTTAAAAATCTAGTTTCATGCCAGAGATGCAAAATGCAGACTAAAAATGTAAGCTGAAGCAGCAAAAACTCTTTAGCACTGTGAGTCTAGGTGCTTCAAAGTAACATAGGAATTCTTTCTAGACAAGTTTACAAACTGAGAACCAGCATGACTAAGGCTACAGCATTCTATGACACTTCTGCCTGAACTGTAGGTTTGAATTTTTATACTGACTTAAGTTTAGAGTTAGCACTTTTTTTTTTTTGGTAAATACAAATTACTACAAGAGACTGGGACAACTCAGCGCAGTATACACCTGAGAAAGCAGTTTAGATGATCATCTCTGACGAACAAAGGAGAGAGATCTGGGACATGAATAACTCCATGTTCCCAAATTCTGATGCGAATTTCTGAGAAAACCAAATGACTTTTGTACTGCACCCTTTATAAATCCAGCAGAAACCTGAATTATATCAATGCCAAAGACAGAGTGAATCTTTCTCTAGGAAGTGCCTAATCCTGCAATAAACCTGTTGAAGAGAGAGGTTTAATGCTCACCAAGGCTAAGTGTTTAAGAGGTCTCCATGGTATAATTTATCAGTACTAGAAGTTTCTGCTTTCCTTTAAAAGCCATGAAAATTGCCCCACAATCTATCTCACTAGAAGCTAAGCCCTTCACGTCAGGGCTTCAGTTTACAATTCCTTTCTATTTTCATAGCATTGTTTATTCCCCATTGAAAAAATAGGTATTACACAATATATTTATACACATATACTCCAATGCCACGGGAAATATGTGAAGATGCAAAGATACTTAATATTTGTAAAAATTTTGACTATAATTAATTGAATAAAAGCATTGTGCTACTTATCTAAGAAGCACAACTTGTAAACAGAATTTTCAGATTAAAATGGGAATGAGGGACATGGTTGTTAACATTATTTATTGCCAATCTAGTTGAAAAATGACATCCATACACTCAGCATAGTGACTGTATTATAGTCCATGAGGTTTATTCAGAAATTTTGTAAAACTGCACATCCCTGAGTTATTTCCATTATGCTAGTTGTAAAAGAACATATGTGCTAAATTTACCAAGTACAGTAGAGGTCAAAATTAATGCTGTAGAATCTACAGAGAATATTTTTGTATTTACATGCCAAATACTCAAAAGCATAAAGAGACAGTTGGCAAAGACTTATTTTCCTTTTATTCTGCCTTAAATAAAACAAGCCAATTGTAAATACTGTGCAAGTCAGTATACATCTCCACACTTATTTGATGTCAGCGTTTATTTTCAGGGTGATGTCTATTTACGACAAGTCTATTTAATAATGAAGAGTCTCAAGAGGTCTGCCCAGGTTTGGGAGCTGTCCATCACGCATGATAGACTGGAGGCTGGCTCGGATTTCAGTACAGAGCATCCTTGAAGGGGTTTTAGTGGAAGTACTAGGAGGAACTTTGGGGATAGTTTTTGAAAATTCTAAATATTTATCTCCAATTTCTGATTAAAATTTCATATTTTGTCAGGGGCTACTTGCTTTAGAAATGCAATTTGATTTCTCACCTCTCTCACCAGCATTTTATTTCCATATATTATGGTACAGGGGGTATAGTGGGCACACATTTTCCAAGGGCTATGATAAAAAGCGTGGGGCCAGAGATTTTGTTATATATATATATATATATATATATATATATGTATATGTATGGCTGGAGCAATAGTACAGTGGGTAGGGCGTTTGCCTTGAACATGGTCGACAGGGGTTCTATTCTTCCATCCCTCTCGGAAAGCCCAGCAAGCTGCCGAGAGTATCCGGCCCACACGGCAGGGACTGGCAAGCTACCCATGGCGTATTTGATATGCCTAAAACAGTAACAAGTCTTACAATTGGAGATGTTACTGGTACCCGCTCGAGCAAACTGATGAACACTGGGATGACAGTGCTACAGATATATATGCATATTAAATAAATATATAGTCACAAAGATGATAATATACAGGAGCACTGGTCCCTCTATCAAGGGCCTGCAACATGAACACGGACAGACTTGATTTCTGTTATTTTCTGTCGCCAGCTGTGGCTCTTCTCTCCCCCTTCTGCATCCCAGGGAGGCTATACAGATACTCCTTTAACTCCAAGCTGATCTGGCCCTAATTTGCTGAGTCCTGATTCAATTCAATTTCAATATCTCTGAAGCAACCGCTGAAAACAATGCTCACATTTCCTCTGTGCACAGAATGAAACAAGAGTCCAGGGTGTGAGCAGGATCTGAAGGCAGAGCCGAGACTCGCCCCTGCCAGGGAAGCTGACTCTGGCTTCTCGGAGAGACTCTGAGGGATGTGAGGAAGCTGGAGTGCGGCTGCTAAGGGCCCCTTTCCCTTCATGCCTGAGACACTTTATTTCCAGAATGGATCGAGGTCAGACAGAAGTACCACAAGGCATGCTGAGTGTGGGAAGTTTACAAGTGTGCTGTGGGCACCGGAGCCCTAATATGTATGGAAGTCTGCGGATGATTTCACTGTGTAATATATTACGATGCCTTAAAAAAAAAATCAATGTCCTACGGCACAGAAAGATGAATACAGAGCTTTTCAATTATCTTTTTTTGTTGTTGTTGTTCATAAAAATATTTCTCCTTCAAACAGATTCAACGGGCAAGATGGGATTGTTTTCATTTGGGTTAAGAAGATGTTGAGTCTATGCTTAGGATCTTGACAGGTTCATTCCCAGTGGGGAGTGACCCACTGGGTGGAAGACTGGATAGGCCCTGAGAACACAGGAGGTTAATGCAGCCCCCCAGAGCTCAGTGAATGAGAATGAGGCGGCTTCAGCGCCTGCCGAAGGGCTTGTCTGTTTAACAGTCGAGCTGCACCCAATTTCTTCCAGACTGACAATGTCTTTTTTTTTTTTAAATCAACATCTTCTGTCAGTAAGAACCTGTATCACTGCATTGTTTTAAAATAAAATGTCCTGTCATACTCACATCTTAGGATATGCAACAAAAGCAATCCTAAAAGCCCAGACTCTTTCAATTCAGTCAAAAAAGAAACCAGAGTCAGTTTAATAATGGGCAGAAACCTAACTTTCTATCTCAATTACACAAAGGCACAGGGTCATCTGCCAACTTTGGAAAAAAAAAGAAACCAAACAACAACCAACAGGCTTTCACTTAAGTGATGGGATATCAAAAACAAGCTTGAAGACATCCCAGCTTCTTGGGGGGCAGAAGAGAATTTCCTGGAGAGTCAGAGAGCAATCATTTTGTGTTTTGGACCAGACATACTCTTTCCAGTGCTTAAAGCATTCCCGACCAGTGTTAACAAGGTGCCGAGAGAGCTTGTGGAGCTTGTAGTGGTAAAGCCCCCTTTCCAAACAAAACTCTACAAGTAAAGGTCAATAAATATACTCAACAGCCAAGTGGTTCTGTAGAATGGATCCACAAATGCGCAGTTACGGGTGAACAGGAGGGCCCAGGTTAAACAGAGCTAGTGCACTAAAGGTGCTGGATAAATATTTGTTAAAAGAACAAATGACCTGTAATTTCTGACAAGAATGGGCTTGATTGATGTCACGTCCCTGGTGTTTTTACGTCAAAGACACTCAGCTTGTCCTTTCCTCTGGTGGCCTACTGGTGACATTTTTATCTCACTTTTGCTCTTGGGAAAGGGCCTCTCTCATCAAGGAATGGAGCTGGGAGCGGTCTGAGTCACCGGGAAGTGGAGATTTACTGGTTTTTGATTTGCCCCATGTCTTAGCTGATTAACAGCGCAGCCCTTCAGCCTTGAAAGGGTGCTTCCTCCTGCGGATGCGGTATCCGGGCCACACCTGGCAGTGCTCAGGGATCACTCCTGGTGGGACTTAGGAGACCTTGTGGAATGCTGAGCTGGAACTCAGGCCAGCTGTGTGCAAGGAAAGTGCTGTGCCTGTTGTACTACCACTCCGGCCTCTTTGCTCCAGATATTTTATTTTGCTTCAGTGAAAATGAAACGTATTTTTTTATGCTAGAAAGAGTTAAAAGTGCTTCCCCAAAACACTAAGGTACTTGATATGCTACGTTTATTTTCAAGGACATGGGATTCTTAATATCCATTCTTTCATTGATTCATTCAACAAAAATTTATTGAGCGCCTACTCTGTGGAAGACACCGTCCTTGACACGGGGGTATAACAATGAATAAGATAAATTCTTTTCCTCCATGGCAGGACCATTCCAGCGGGAGCAGGCAGACAATCTTACAAATAAATAAAGGAGCACGAATAAATAAAGACCACCAGGGAGTGAAGGGTGTACTTAAGGAAATTAAACGGGATGGGGAGTGGAGGTCTGGAGAGAGACGCTACCTGGAGGCTGGAAGCAGGAAAGGTCCACGTGAGGGGGGATTTCTGAGCTCCCTGAGATCCAACTCTGCAAAAGTGTTTTTTAAATTTTTTTTGTTTAAAGCCTTCATTCGTCGCCTTCACCGGGATGTGCCAAAAATGTGAAGGAAGTACATAAAATATCTTCATTTGTCTGCATTTATGTGTCTAAGTTTGACTAAAAGCTAAGCTTCATGGCAGAGAGCCACTTACATTTCTAATTGGGTACAAGGAGTCTTATTAGAGAAATATTTATTGCATGTAACTGGGTAAAATATTCCAGATGGTATCCAAGCATTTGCCTAGAGATTCATGTCAAATTAATAATCATTAATTAAGGTTTATGTTATTCTGAATAAGCTGGCTGAAGAAGGATAAACAAGCAGGCAAGCCAGTACTAACTTTCGGTAAAACTTCCAGGGAGACAAGGTTTGTATCTGAAACTGCTGTCTCCTTCTAGAATCCTCTTTTTATCATATTCATGACCAATGTACCCCGAGTCTTCATACTTTACAGTTTAGCAATTCTGGACTTGACTAAGTAATTGAAAGGATCTGCCCTAAAAAGAATCTCAGGAACCCTCCTTTTAACCTCAAAGCAATTTCCCCAGATGATCTGTTTTAAATTGAGTAAACCATCCATCACAAAATTCTTAAGACCAATTTAAGAATTCAACAAAATTTCTTGTGCCTAATACACCCTTGCTCAGCTGCAGAGTCAAGCTAAGAAGATAATATGTGAAATAGAGCAATTCTGAAATCTTTGCATTTTCTGATCTGTGTTATGGTATAATACAATGAAAGAATTGCTTTTGACCCTGCCAACTGGAACCTCAAGGACAAACGTTTTATCATTTCTTTTCCTAGAAAATTGATGTAAAGATTCAATTTACTTTGGAGTGCCCAAGTGCTTCAGCAACTACGGGAGAAAAAAGAAGGATTGATTTTTCATGTTCACATTATATAATTAAGTTCTAATTTCATAAGACTTTGTCAAAAATTGGTGACCATTCTGAAATGTTCTATTGAGGCAAACAATTACTTGTAATGCTTTTAAAAAGAAAGGAAAAAAAGCAAAAGCCTTTCCTTTGCATGTCAGGTGCTGTGTTTCCTAATACTCTCATTTTTGAGGCCAGAGGGATAGTACAGCAGGAAGGAAGGCTCTTTGCCTGGCCTGCGCCCAAGCCAGGTTAGATTCCTGGCATCTTGTATGGTGTCTGCCAGGAATCAATCCTGACTACAGAGCCAGGAGTCACCCCTAAGCATCGCTGGTTGTGGCCTCCAAACAAAGCGAAACAAAAATTCTCATTCTTTGGCTTAAAAGAGAATTGTGCATCCAGCATCTGTACATTTCGTGCCTCCTGTGCTTGGCGTATTTTGAACCTGCCTCACAGAGCTGTATGTCGTAAGTTTCCGGGTGAAGATCTATGTAGCACCACTGCTTCTGGTGCCACCCACGGTCTTTCAAGAACCTGTACCTGGAAGGACAATGACTCCTTTTGTCCCTTGGCAGCTGGGACTCTGCTGAGAGCACTCTGGCCCAGCGTGGACACTGCTGGAAAATCAAGGCAACATTCACCAGGAGCATCACTGGCCAATGACAGACAGGGACGGCTGGCAGCCACCCAACTGTTCTTTGCTGTTGTCTGTTTGCTTTTCTCTGGGGCCCTGCGGTGTGCTCAGGGCTTACTCCTGGCTCTGCACTGAGGGATCACTCCTAGTGGTGCTCGGGATAGAGCCCACATCAGCCGTGTGCAAGGCAAGGGTCGAACCTGCTGTCCTCTCACTCAGCCCCAGCAGCACTGCCCCTGATCCTCGGGCAGACGTGCTCTCACAGAGGCTCCAGCCCTCCTCGGGACTCCCCTCGGGGAGTGACTGCCACTGTGGCCACATGCTCACGGATGTGCCCACTGGTGGCTTTCTGATCTGCCTCCTTCCCACCCCCACCTCCTTATCACTGCTCTTGGAATAATCTACATACACTGCTCGTGTTCACATCTTATCCTGAATCTACTCTTGGAAATTCTAACCTAAAGTCATTGTTATCTTAAACATGCAGAGACAATGAATGTGAAAGATGGGCACAATATAGAACTTTGAGGCCCTTACAACATGTAATCTGGTGTTTTGTGCATAAAATGTAGCATTAATAACGAAGAAGAAAGCATCTAGTATCAACCAAGTGTGACCACAGTATAAATCACTGGCAAATCCTATATTCTAATGACTCTCTCAACATCCTATGAGGAAAACGCTACCAAAGAAGTGCTTTTTATACTTCACAGTTAAACCTCAGCTAATGTAAATACCTAAGACATACCCAGTACTTAGTAACACCTGTTCCAACCTTATCCTTTTGTCTTTTTATTTTTTTCTTTTAATTTTAATTTTTATTGGTGGACTGGCGCCGCCACAGCCCAAACCCCCTACGCTCTCCTGAACCCAGCTCACCATCTCGCCTTAGACGGTGCACAGCTCAGCACGCCAGGCACGGAACTCTGTGTCTGATCCCTGCTCGAACTCTACATGTGATTCCTGCTGGACATCACCAGCTGTTTCGCAAGATTCGGGCAGAATGATGTCGGCAGAGCACAGAGAAACCTCCGTGGTGACCACAGTGTCGCTGCCTGCCCTGGCTGGACCAAGTCGCAGAGCAGTTGGGCACAGAGCCATGGTGGCAGTGTGCGCAGTGGCTCATCCACTGTGGGGTGCTGTCAGCCAACCACCGGGTGACCTGGGACTCGGAGCAGGTGTTTGACCTGGCACAGACCCTCCGAGATAGGGTCCTGCTGTGCCAGCTGCTCAACAACCTCCAGGCGCACGCCATCAACCTCAAGATCAACCTGAGGCCGCAGATGTCCCAGGTGCTGCGCAGAGACGCAAGCAGGTGCATGTTTGTCAGTGTGCAGATCATTACAACATGCCCTTCCACCAAAAGCTTACATTCGGTAGACTGGGAACACCTGTAAAGGCGATTAGACGCCGCTCCAAAAGCCTTCGTCCCTCTAGAGAGCCCAGCAAGCTACCGAGTATCCCGCCTGCACGGCAGAGCCCGGAAAGCTACCTGTGGTGTACTCGATATGCCAAAAACAGTAACAACGACAGTCCTCATTCCCCTGACCCTGAAAGAGCCCCCAATACGCCATCTGGCTACACTAGCATGGGACAGGGACGAATGGAGACATTACTGGCACCTGCTCGGGTAAACTGATGAACAACGGGATGACAGTGATAGTGAATTTTTATTAAGAAAATGTATTAATCATGATTTACAAAGTAGTTTAATTCTAGAGTTGTTTCAGGCATAGAATGTTTCAACACCAATCCCACCACCAATGTCCGCAGGTTTCTTCCCAGAACCTGTTGCCATTTTAGATGCTCTAACAGAGACTTGGAGAGGTAAGGAATACACTGAAGATTCAGCAGCTGTAAATGACGGAACAATTTCATAGTTCAAGCTTTTACCATCACATTACACTTGATGGTGTAGAACAGAGAAGCAGTTAGTCTGCATAAGACATATTAATTTGTTTCAGGCTTAGAGCAAGATATGTAACATCGGGGTTGCTCATATACTATATTTTACACAAAAATTTATTGCATTAATCATACTTTACTGATCATACTAAACATAATTTCTTGGCTACCTATATTTTTCAAAATATTTCTCCCAACATCTCTTAAGTAAATGTATGTATCTGCCCTTGTGGATAGTGAGAATAAGCCATGTTTAGTTTTGTCAATAGCATGTTATGTTATCTGTGATGGCATTTGGAAGGGGAAAATCAACAACAACAACAAAAATGATTGCGGAAGGGACAATAACAGGTTTCTCTGTTAGAGAAAGAAATAAATGTCTGTATTACTATCATTATTATTATCATTATTATTATACATAAGGAGGTAGGCATAAGGGTATAGCAACAGCAGCTTTTGTTTTGTTTCAAAATAACTTAGAAACATTCAGAACTTAAAGAATTTTTATTTCGTTTTTTGCACAACTTTTAGTTACCTGTAACAAGTTCATAATCTGTAGATCCCATAAAATGAAAACATTATTTTGCTGGATTGCTGACTTTAATTTTGTTTAGAAACAGATCATACTATAATCACTGATGTCAAATTTAAGGAAAATAAAACAACAATGGCATATATAAAAACAATAAGAACACACAGAGGGATGTGAGCAATTTAAAACATGCCAACTTAAGGTCATCTATAGGGCTGGTCTTAGAGGTTATTAAAATGATGTCCCGAAAGTGCAATAACTTTTAATAAAAAGACAAAATAGAAAAATGTATGCTGAATCAATTTCTCTTGGAATATTTAAAATGTGGAAGGTTAATCTGTTTTGGAAAACTAGCCATGCAGAGCTACATGTTGCAAATGATAAACAGAGTCAAATAATAAGCACGGGAACTCTATTACATTGCATATATATTTTTTAAATGGCTCAAAAAGTCATTGCATGCTATAAGCAATTAGGCATGTGAGAGAAAAGTGTGGGGGCAACCCTTCCTGCAGACTTACATTACCTGAGATTTTTGAGGAGGAGCAAGCAATCACTTAAGGCTCTCTGAAAGGAGATAAAATCTTAGATTGCTGAGCACTCTGTCTGCCCAATAGCTACAAATATTCGCTTCTTCTTATATAAAAGCTTATATAACTGAAACATACAGAACAATTTTTCTAGTTAATAACCTCTTCTGGGACTTTAATGGTAAACAGACAATGATTCCTCGAAAAATAAAGAAAATAAAGGTTCTTAAATTTCAAATAAGTGTTTTTAATAGAGAAGTATCCCTAATTAAAAATGGAGAAATTGACACCTAAGCTAACCGATCTTTTTTTTTTTTTTTTTTTGCTCATACGGTTTGTGATATTCTACACCAACTCCAAGAAGGTAAGGAGCCAGAATGAAAGGGGCTGGGGCTTGAGTGATAGCACAGTGGGTAGGGCGTTTGCCCTGCACGCGGCCGACCAGGGTTTGATTCCCAGCATCCCATATGGCCCCCTGAGCACCACCAGGGTAATTCCTGAGTGCAGAGCCAGGAGTAAACCCTATGCATCACCAGGTGCGACCCAAAAAGCAAAGCAAAATAATAGAAAAGAAAAGAAAAAAGAAAGAATGAAAGGGGTTGTATGTGCCTTGTTTTCATTCCATTTCCTCATTCAAGTGCACCTGTCCTTCTCACTGACCTTCCTTGGCATTTATATCTTAAATATACACATATTTTTAAGGATGGCAATCATATTATGAAATGATGAATTTCTTACCATCTGCCTACTGAGTCTTTATAAATAGTAAGACTGGGCTGAGGAAAGGGGTTCTTGCATAGTTTCTCTCAACCATAACAAAGGAAATTCTAAATAATAATTAACATGGGCAAGTGAGATGGTTCTTGGCATACTGGTGTAGACATGGGCAGATGTTACAATCTGATAAAGAGAAGCAGCATGTAAACATCCATAAAGAGAAAACGGGGTTCCTAGGGAGCCTTCTCAAGCTCTAAGGGATGTTTTTCACTAAGATTAAAGAGGCGGTAGGGGGGAGAAAGCTTTTGCCTAGCTCTGTAGGAAAAATACATATACAGTAGCAATCCATCACACTCAGAGTTGTGAAACATTTATTCTTTAAAATTTTATTTACTTAAGTGTATTTGGCCCTAGGATTAGTTCTAGAGACAAAAAGCTACTTTGAATTTTCAAAGTTGGCAAAGATGACCTTTCCTAAGTAGTTACTAGATACTCCTTTTGAAGAGGCACTATTGCTTTTACTAATGGTATCACATCTTAATTCACAGCAGCTCAACTCAACCAACCTCTACCGTGACTATCCGGGCTATGATGGAGGGAAACATGGACTTTACACACTGAGCTCACACAGATCAATGGTGTCAGCATCTGGCTGATAGGTGGGCCACCGTCTGGAGAAAGAGACAGTGGTTTTAACACAGAATCCGCTGCAGATACATCATTACTGCCCAAGCAGAAAGGTGTCTACCCCCAAGCTTCTTCAGCAGCTCTTTCATCTGTTCCTTAGCTGTGGGGTGTCGCCGATGCTGCCATCACCCACGGAAGTGCAAGTCCTCTGCAGAAAACTCACTCTTAAAAACAAGTTATGTATTCCCTAATTACCTCTCCGGAAGAAGAGTTTCTTGCAAAAGCAGACACTGACATCAGAAGAAAGCGAAAACAATCTCCTTGTGCAGGAGTGAATAATCGAAGCATCTCTATCTGTGCACTGCCATTTTAGCATTTACCTTTCTTTACATAGCTCAGTAGACGGGAAATAACAGAAGGCAATGAAAGGTGAAATCTCTCTCTCCCTCAAAGGAACTTGCCATACTGGTAGTGAAAAGAAACTCACTGTCAATACTGAAAACTGTGAAGATTAAACAAAAGAAAAAGTCTTCAGAGAAGAATCCAGTTTTAAATGGCTTGTCCTTCTATTTCCTTTGGGGTACAGTGGAGAATAGGGAATGAAGAGCCTTTGAAAAACCTAAATCTAATTATTTTGTGGCTTCTGATTTTTCCCGATGCTTCTTCTCCTCTTGTAGACTTATTACTTAAAATGAGCCACATTTGTTTGGCATTACTAAATCTGATAAATTAGCCTAAAGGGTTTAAAATTACTTTTAGAACAACTTAGTAGGAAAACATACTAAAATATTATCAAAAGATTTATCTATGACAGGGTATTATATAAATATACACTGGTCAAATTCTAAATATTTAAGGTGTATTTTTTAGACTTCATAAATACTTCAGTATTTACTTTTGGATTTTAATCTTCAACCCTAAAATGCTGATTTATGGGCTGAAGAGATAGTACAGGGAATACGGTGCCTGTGTTGCATGCAGACACAACCCATGACACTCCAGATGGCCCCTGAACACCTCCAGAAGTGAGCCCAGAGCACCCAGCCTGGAGTGAGCCCCGAGCACAGGTAGGTGTGACCCCCAAATCTTATTCGTTATTAGAAGCGATTTCCAGTAAGTAAGCACTGAATAAGTTTAGCTATTGGAAATATGAGCATTGAATAAGAGGCAAAAAAGGAAGCGGAGATCTGATGCTGATGAAAGCTAAGAGCAGGGAGAAGGGGAGAAGGAGCCCACCCGAGATGGAAAGCCATTGCTGAGTACCCCGGCACTGTGGGGGGGCTGGGGGAGGCCCTGCCCTCACCCCACCCCCACCAGCGACCACTCCAGAGAGGAACGAATAGGACTCAGGAAGAGACTTCACAGGGCGGGCACATGCTTGGCATGCAAGAGGCCCTGGCCTCGAGCCCTGGCACTGCGGCCCCTGAGCACCAGTGTGCCTGAGCAGTTGCAAACCCTGGCAAATGCGGAGCTGTCCTGCCGACACAGCCAGGCTGAGCACTTCGGGGAGGGACCCTGGAGAGCCTGGGCATGGCTTCGGGGCCCTCCCTCCCATGCCCCCAAGAAAGAGGACAAAGTCAGAGGCAGAGAGGGCATGCACACTTGCGACCAAGAAAGACTTAAGTCCTACCCCACACTCCTATCCCATAAAGCCGAAACACACACACACACACACACACACACACACAGGTTTATAGGTCTGGGTATTACATATATTTAACATTGATAGGAAGATACACATATAAACGTAGGATCTTTTCCTGGAACTAACAGTCCTAACTTCATGCCCATTGCCTCACTAGTCTTCAGTATCCAAACTGCTGATTCTCTTTAAAGTCGGGCCCTGCCCCATTCATTTGTCATAGAGCCTTATGTTTCCCTCAGCCTTGTTTTATCACTTGGTTTGCCTATACTTTATTCTTCTCCTTGTAACAACCCCCAAGTGGTAGGAAGGATTATTGTTAATTCAGTCCAGGCTGCAGCCCCTGTGCCAAGGAGATGGCTTTGCATTGACACTCAATACTTGTTAAATAAAAAATGTAAGAGAAATGAAGGTGAGGTACAAAGCTTGGCAACGAAAAATTCAGTAACCCCATCAAAAATTGGGCTGAAGGGATGATAAACAATTCCTGAAGAAGAGCTACTGAGGGCCAGAAGACATGAAAAAGTGCTAATTGCTCCTTATTCCTATGGAAATTCAAGTGCAAATGACAATGTCATACCATCTGACCCCAGTGAGACTAACTCATGTCAAAAAGCTTGGAAAGAGCCAGTGCTGGCAGTGATGTGGGGAGAAAGGGGCCCTCCCTGACTGCCAGTGGGAATAGGGCTAGGCCTCCATGGAAAATCGCATGGAGAGTTCTCAAAAAAAAGTACAAAGAGAACTCCTGTACTACCCATGATTCCACTCCTTTGATCTGCCCCCCACACATAAGAACATTAATTCAAAAGTATATAACACAGCTATGTTCACTGCAACGCTTAGTACACTGGACAGAATGTGGAACAGCAGCAATCCCAACTACGAAGGAATGTGTAAAGGAGCTGTAGTATATATGCATACATACACACACATGATGGAATATTATGCAGCTGTAAGCAAAGATGAAATCATGCACTTGGCTGCACCATGGATGGCATCTGGGGAGGTGAGTAGTGGTAGCACAATCATGTTAAGTGCAATAAATCTGCAGGAGAAGGAAAAAAACTGGATGGTCTCACTCATCTGTGAAAGAGTCAAAAGAAGAGACTGGATAGTGCTGAGCAAGGCCTACCCTTGGTCAAACGGTGGGGTGGGAGAAGAGTAGAGTAGAAGGGTCAGAGGGGTAGTACTGGGGGTTCTGGGCACTTTGGTGGTGGTGGGGTGAAGTAATTCTGTATATCAAAACTTTAGCAGTACTGTAACTACCTAAATGATAATAAAACTAATTCTTAGAACAGAAAGTGAGTTCAATACATCTTTCTCCCTCCCTCCCTCCCTCCCTCCCTCCCTCCCTCCCTCCCTCCCTCCCTCCCTCCCTCCCTCCTTTTCCCATCCCTTCCCCCCTCCCTCCCTCCCAGCACACAGGGATTGGTACTGGTGGACTCTATATGGTGCTGAGGATCAGACATGGGCCAGACACAAGCCGGGCACCACATGCGCTGCTGTACTCTTTGCCCTCCTTTTGAATGTGGTGCCGGGGACCAACCCCAGAGCCTCACAAATATAAGGCAAGTAACCGACCACTGGGCTACCTTCCTGGGCCTCGAGCTTTTATATTGCACTTCATTACGTTACTGAGTTAGGAGTAATTATCACAATACGAACTGTTACAGTGGGCATATCTATAACTGATCTATAGGAACTGCTACCTTATTAATAAATGCTAGAAGGCTATTTATTTCACAGGTTTTTCGATACTTTCTACCTTGACATTTTCTATCGATTGTCCAAGCATCCTACGGAATCTGGCTCAATTTATCATTTTGTAGATCTCAGTAGAAAGTAAACAAGGACACTTCCGTTGGGGCTACGCACACTGTCTCGTGGCCAGCCCTCGTGAGCGCCCTTTCGAATGAGCCAAGCGGCTGGCTGAAGCCAGCACCTCCCTGCTGCCAGCTGTACCCCCGAACAGACGGGCAGTTGTGGTGGCCTGAGTACGGCCACTTCAAGCTGCTTCTGTTACAGAAAACAGGGACGCCAAGAGCTCCTGAACACTGCTGAGCTGCTGATATGAAAGAGAAGTTTTTAAGAGTCATCATTCTCTCCTTCTTTCTCTTTCATTATTCCTACTCCTTGTAAACAGGTTTCATTCAGGCATTCCTTATTCAAAACAGAGAGAATCTCTAGAAAAAAATTTTTTTTTCAGACAATCAATTTTTGTTAGAACTGAGAAACACCTGAGGTAGGGATTCTAGAAAAATATCTATCCATGTACTCCTCCCATAAGAGAGTTGACATCTCACGACTTTTATTAATCAGAAACTAACTTCAAAAGGCTGCAGTGACACTGCAGTGGGTAGGGAGCTTGCCTTGAAGGCAGCCCCCCCAGGTTTGACCCCCAGTACCCTGCCAGGTATTATCCTTGAGCACAGAGCCAGGAGTAAGCTCTTAGCAGTCAGGTGCAGCTGGGAAACAAAAATAAAACCAACCCCCACATATTTTACTGAAGCATCAAAGCCAGTTCTGTCTTCTTGGTATACAGGCATCTCTCAAATCCATGGCCCTCAGGATCACTAGGCAACAGCCAGCGCAAATCCCTGCACCCCACCTGCAGCTCCTGGCTCAAGGAGGCTGGACGAGCCCAGGGACCTGCACTTGAACAGGTTCTGCAGGCACCTGAGGTACTGACGGGAAGAAGGAAAGATGCCGGCTCGGGCCCTTTTCCGGAGCAAAGGGCTGTTTCTAGCACACTTAAAACATCGACCCTACAGGAGCACTGGACGCCTTCAGCGCCGCTCCTAAGAGTACTGTGAATCACAGTGCCTGCAGAACATCGGGGAGAATGAAAACTCTGAGAAACACATTCAAACAACTCAGCAACTCAGCTCCTGTCAGACACGGAGCAGGCACCAATCCAGCTCCATGAAATGAATCGTTTACGAACATACAGCTGATCTTATGATGTTATTAAACATTTCATGGAAAATCCTCACTGGTTTCCTAATTAGTAATGTCACCTAATACTAGTTTGCTCGGTTTGTTTAGTTTGGCCTGTGAAGGTGCTCCTGGGGCCTTGGGGTCACTCCCAGCAACACTTGGCCAGTGGCTCAATGTGAGGGCCTCATGGTTTTAAATGGCTGATCAAAATGCAGAGCAACTCCATTGCTGATGAAAATGAAAGAAAACTAATGTGCCCCCCTCATGTTCTACTGTTTACAGGAGACCCCCTTGAAGCTCAATGATAAATACAGATAAATACAGTAAGAATTTGGAAAAAACAAACAAGAAATGTCAGCTTAACAAAAGTAGGGTAAGCCATATTTATATGAGGCAAAGCAGACTTCAAAGTGTAAAAGTAATCAGCGAGTCTATGGATACTATATAATGATTAAAGCATCACGGCACCAAGAAGGGCCTAAGAGATGGCGTATGTGCATGGACTCCACAGAGCACTTGGCCCCGAGCTGAACCCCCAGCACCACCAGGGTGGCCGAGGGCCCTAGGGTTACAGGGAGTCAGCAGAGGCAAACTGCTGGCCTGAGCGCTGAGCTCTCAATCCTGCCTAGCTGGCCAAAGCATTTGCCACAAGTGTCTCTGGACTCTGTAGGGACAGCTCGCGGGCTTCTCAGCCCCACACCCCAAATCTCAACCCCCAGAAGGGCCTTAACACTAATTACGGTGTAGACAGCAGAGGATCACAGTGGAGATATGGCAATTGCCTTGCATGCAACAAGCAGGGCTTGGTCCCTGGTAGCCATAAGCATCCCTTAGTCCCGCCAGCAATGATTCCTGAGGGCAGAGCCAGGAGCAACCCTGAGCATCACTGGATTGGGTGTGGCACTAAAACCAAACCAAACAAAAAGATTTCATATATAATATATATGTATATGTATAAATTATATAATATACAAAATTACTATATATAGTAATCTAGTCATATTTAATTATACACAGTAATTTAGTTATATATTCAATTATATATACATCACTGTATCACTGTCATCCTGTTGTTCATCAATTTGCTTGAGCAGGTGCCAATAACGTCCCATTCATCCCTGTCATGTGTTAGTGTAGCCTGATGGCATACTGGGGGCTCTTTCAGGATCAGGGGAATGAGGACCGTTGTTGTTACTGTTTTTGGCATACCGGGTAGCTTGCCAGGCTCTGCCATGGCAAGCTACCCGGTATGCCAAAAAAATATATATATATATGTATATATATATATATTTAACAGATCTGAAGAGATATCAACAAAAGTAGGGGACTTTTAATAGTTAACTTTCACTACTGAGAAAAACAACCAGGAAGAAAATAAAAAAGTCACTTCCATAATTGATGCATAGTATATGAAGTGCTTAATATACATGTATAGGACTCTCTCCATCTCTCAAAAGTTGAATTCCTCTCTAGTTCACATGGAAGATTCCAAGGATGAACCATATTCTAGGACACAAAGTAAGAGTCAATAAAGTCATATATATTTAAATTGTGTCAAGTGGTTTTTAAGGTCACATGGAGCAATGCTAGAAACCAATCACAAAGGAAAGCTGAAAAACTGTGTAGCGTTTAGAGACTACAGGGCATGCTCCTGACTCTGTACTAGATGGATAAATAAAGAGCTTAAAAAGTACTGGAAACAAACAGAAGACACGAGCTGTCACAACAGCAAAGGCAGTGTTAAACTGTCCTTATGTATGGAGACTTTTTTGGGAGATGAAGCCAGTATCACTGATAATATTTAAAACAGGAACTTCACACACACACACACGCACACACACCAGACCCATAATACTCCTTGTGAACATGGATACAAATATCCTCAACAAAATCTTAGAAAACTGAATAAACCAATATATTAAAAGGACTAACCATCAAAACCAAATGGAATTCATTCCAGGGATGCAAGGATGTTCAATATATGCAAATCAATTGAGGTGCTACATCAATATACAAAGGAAAGATAAAAATCTTACATTTAGGGCCACAGAGAAAGAGAAAGTACTGGGTCAAGATGCTTGCCTTGTGGTGTGGGGTAAAAGGAACCCTCATCCACTCCAGCAGCAGTGTTAACCAGTTGAACCTCTTTGGAAAATCATATACCTCAAAAAAAAATTTGGCTTCGATACAATTTCACAATTCTATTTCTCAATATGTACCCACGGGTCTCGAAACACTATTTCAAAATACATCTGCGCTCCTCTGGTCACAGCAGCACTAGTCACAAGACCCAAGACCTAGAAATAACTTGACTGTCCATGAACAGATGAGTAGGTAAAGAAACTGGGGTACACAATGGAATACTACTCAGTTATAGAAAAAGATGAAGCCATGTAACCTGTCACTACATGGACAAACTTGAAGATACCATACTTAAGGAAGCCAGTCAGAGGAGAGGGGCAGATACAGAAAGATCTCTCTCTTATGTGGTGTATCAAAACACATAGTATATGAATAACAATGGTCAAGAACAACAGAACCTGGGGATGGACACACAGTGCACTGGGTTGGGCATTTGCTGTGCACAGGCTACTGGTTTGATCCCCAGTAACCCACATGGTCTTTTGAGTACTACAAGTATTAATCCCTGAGTGCAGAGGCAGAAGTAACCCTGGAGCATCACTGGGAATGACCCAAAAACTAAAAGTCAAAACAAAAACAAAAAAACCCAGAACGTGAGAACTTGTCTAATAGAACTGAGCTTACCAAGGGTGGGGGTGGAGTGATGGGTGTATGGAACCCAATGAGATCAAAGACCTAATCATAGGAATCATGAATCAAAAGAGGAGTGGAACTCATATAACACGATTTCAAATTATATTACAAATCAGAAACAGTATTATTTGGAATTCAACACAGACACACAGACCAATGGGATGGAACTTAGAGCCCAGAATTAAATGCTTACACCATAGATAGTTAATTTAAGAAAAAGGAGGCAAAAGTATAACACAGAGAAGGAAAAATCTTTTTGGCAAATGGTTCTGGGAAAACTGGCGATCCACATTCAATAAAATGACACTGAAAATTGGAGAGCCATATTCAGTAAAATGAAACTATCTGATTTCATGTACAAAAGTAAAGTGTATTACAAGCCTAGATGTTACGGCTCTAACACATAAATTACATTGAAACTATAGACCAAACATTCCTTGGATGTATACAGATATTCAGAATTCTACTCCCAACAGCAAGGAAGAGAATATAAAAAAGAAACAAATGGAATTATATAAAATGAAAATACTTTTGCACAGTTAATATTATTCACATACTATATATCCTGAAAAGGGATAACATAAAAGATACATAAGGAACTCACAAAAACCAGCAAACAATCCCCTATAGAAACAAGAAGAGCTGAATAGATGCTTCACCACAGAAGACACAAGGGACAGGAAAGAATGCTCGGTGTCACTTATCATCACAGAAGTCCACATAAAAATGACAATAAGCTGTAATCTCACAATCATGAGAATGGCATATATCAAAAAAGTAAAAATTCCCCAAAAGAAGAGGTGTTGTTTCAGGGTGTTGAGATAAAGGAGCCCTTACTCTCTGTGGGTGCCTATGGAAACTGGTCCAACCTCTATGGAAAACAGAATGTGGTTTCTCAAAATACCAGAAATGGATCTGCCATATGATCCAGAAAGTTCGCTCTGAGGTATCGATTAAATGAGCAAAAAAGCTCTACTGGGAAGAAACATGCATAGGTGTGTTCACTGCAGTGCTATTTACACACTTAAGGGGGGGGGGAAGCAAACCATGTGGCCAACAATAAATAAATGAATAAAGAAATGGTGGGGTGTATACACAATGGAATCCTTCTCAACTACTGGGAAAAACGAAGTCTTGCTTCTTTGTACACATGCGTAGAATTGAAGGAGGTCAGGCTATGTGAAGTGAGTCAGGAGAAGAATGAACTCATTCACAGGCAGGATATAAAGCAGCAAAGCAAAGTTACAGACAAAAACAAATGAAAAATTGTGGACTCAGACCACAAAGCTGAGGCTGACAAGGGGAAGGGGCCCAACAGACTCTGGCCGAGGTCGAAGTGGTGGCAGCAGTGTGGTGACATATACTTGCAGGGGATGGAAAAACACATGCCTCTAAAATACATCCAGGTGACCAACCCCTGGGTGCTCTCTGGCAGCCAGCCCTCTGGCTGTTGCAAGGCTAGAAGAGTAATCAGACAGCCCCGGAAACCTTAGTAAAAGAAAAACCAATTTAATTCATGGACACAGCAGTCCCCCCAGCTGAGATCTCCATGGCACGTGTGCCCGTGTCCCAACCTGCCAAAGCACCCGCAGCCTAACTCCGTGGCTTCATGAAGAATCTCTGCAGACCCATCCCAGTTCTACAGATCTTGGAGTTTCCGTACTGTGCGGCCACATGTTCAAATTCCACAGTACTGAAATTCCAGTAGGACCACACCAAATTGGATGCGAAAGTAATGTAGAAGGCAAAGAAACTCAGTAGCAACAAAAAATACTCACACAGATGGAGGGCTCAACTAGCAACAAACAGCTCAGTAAATCCTCTGACACTCAACGGCCCCTTGGGAGATGCAATAATTTTCACGAATTTCTTTTACTGGAGTATTTTTGATAATTCCTTGAGTCATTTGGTCATTAACAAGTGAAATAAAACAAATTACAGTGTGCCCACCAGAAAGGCAGGCTTGGTGGGGGTGTTGGAAAAACGAGGACAATGGTGAAGGAAAGATCGCTCAGGCGGGGACCATCAAAAGCTCATAACAACTGGGTTATGAACAACTTTGTAAATCATGGTGTTTAAACAAAATTAATATAAAATACGGGCATGTCAACTAAGGCCACTGCAAAAATAAATGCACCTTTAAGCAAAATACTTATTGAAAACTTTTTATAAATACAACAAAACGGGCTGTTTTAATTATGTGCAGGCAGCTAGCAGGTGGAATTATGATGCAAATAGGGAAGTGCTCTCTTTATAACAAATACATTTGCTAAACATTTGCCTGGCTTTGCGACACCCCTGGGTGGGGGGGGGAGGGCGGCTGCAGGCTCTGCTCCACTCAGGAAAGCACTCCTGACTGCACTCAACAGACACTCTCAGGCCCAATATGTTAGATAAAATAGATCTGATTTGTTTAAAAAGAAAATCATATTTTATATCACGTTTCAAATCGCGGAACAAAAATTTTTTTCTTTAGCATATGGTCAAAAGACTTTTAAGAATAAAAGGCAACCTTAAGCATTTGAACGAAATGTAATCTATTTCTAAGAAATACCAGTTAAAAATATGTTTAAGGATAGCGAGAACAATAGTAAAAGGGAAAAAAACCCCATGTAACCTCTATCTCAGTGAATGGTTAGAACCTAAGTTACTTCTATGCCTAAAATAGCCGCAAATACCAAAAGCAAGGAGTCTGTTGAAGAATGGGGCAGAGAGGACAGTGGGTGGGGCACTGGCCTCACTGCAGCTGCTCCAGCAACCCACACAGTCCCCACCAGGAATGATCCCAGAAGGCAGAGTCAGGAGGAAGCCAGGTGTGGCCAAAAAAACAAAGGAAAACACTGTAGCACTGTCCTCCAGTTGTTCATCGATTTGCTTGAGCCACCAGTATTGTCTCCATTGTGAGACTTGTGACTGTTTTTGGCATATCGAATACACCACGGGGAACTTGCCAGGTTCTGCTGTGAGGGCAGGATACCCTCGGTAGCTTGCTGGGCTCTCCAAGAGGGATGGAGGAATTGAACCTGGGTCGGCCACATGCAAGGCAAACGCCACACCTGCTGTGCTATTTCTCCAGTCCAAGAAAAACAAGCCAGGATATGAAGGGTATTTCCTCAATGGTGAATATATACAAGAAAGTCTATGAATCAGATTTAAGGTCATGGCAATTATGCAAAGATGAAAATGGAGGAGAATTGGCAGGAGAGAGCATTAGGTAAGGTCTTGTCTTGCACACTGCAAAGTTACAGATCAAATCAAATGAAAGCAAACCTGTGGACTTAGACCACAAAGCTGGCGCCGACAACGGGGAAGGGCCCATGCAGCGAAAACAGGTTCAGACCCCCTCACTACAGATGGTTCCCCCTCCCCACCCCTTCCATGAGTGACTCCCTGAGTGCAGAGCCAGGAGCAGGCCCTGAGTATTACTGGGTCTAGCCTCCAAACAAAACAGAAAAGTGTCAGTGTTTTCATTTTAGGTACAGAATGATGAGCAGGGTTGGACCTATAGTACAACGGTAAGACGCTTGTCTTGCATGCAGGTCACCTGGGTTTGATCCATATATAATTCTCCGAGTCTGCAGAAATGATCCCTGAGCACAGAGACAGGAATAAGCCTTGAGAACTGCTGGGTGTGGCCCAGAACAAAACAATAACGAAGTACACAGAACTGCACTAACATGCAAGATTATCCTGAGAACATACAATAATTCATGCACAGGATCTTATAAATAGTTGGTCAATATTATTTGTATTACAATTACCGAGGCACATGAGTAGGCTCAATATGCTAAAAAAAATGAGATGAAACTTGGCAGACACTAAATTGACAGATAACGAATGGAACTTTCATTCTATCCAAATTCAGCAGTTTGCACAAAATCCACCTCCTTGCACATGTTCAGTATGAGAAGTTCAATTACAACCACAGACGTAAAAGGACACAGTGACTAAAATTACACCTAGGATTATATAACTGAGTTTACTTCGCAAGAATTCTTCACATGAAGGTTACTGGAACCCAAAGAAATGGAAAGCCTAATGGCCTTCTTGTCTTCCTAATTACTGCAAGTATATAAAGAATTCACAGTAACAGACCTAAAACTTTAAAAATGTTTGTTTAAACCAGGATCTGCAAAGTTGTTCATAATAGTTGTCTCAGACGTTCACTGTTCCAACACCAATCCCACCACCAGCGTGATCTTCCTTTCACCAATACCCCCCATTTCCCACCCATCCTCCGCCTGCCCCCTCGGCGGGCAAATATTTATATATTGCTTGCTACAACAAAACAGAAAATAGAATGACCAAAAATAGATCAATAAGAGAGAATTTGTAGTAACTGTTTTATCTCACAACTGTGCTACTGAAACCTCTGTCTGCAGACAGCTGGTGCTTGAGGAGCTTTCTGTGTTACTGTTTCGCTCACTGAGCTCGATGGGCTTCTGCACAACTTTCCCAGTCAACTTGCCATGCTCCTACTGGGCTGTCAGCGCTACGGAATTTGAAGGCTTTGCCCTAAGTATGGGGCCATGTGCTCCAAGAGTTGAGAAGTGGGATAATCTGGTGGCTTGATGAGGATCAGTTTACATGCTGGAGGGTGTCAGGTGGGGGCTTCAGGACCTTCAGGCAGGGATGGGAATTTCCCTCCCCTATTCTGAGAGATCCTAGAGTTCTCAGCCTGAAAACCTGTTTACTTGGGACAATTCAGTAGCTTGATGTTTTTTTTTTTTTGCCATTAGTTGTGGAGATTTTTTTTAAACAAAACCCTGTTCCTAATGGACTTGAAATATAGTCATTGAAATGCATCCAATGTTCTTTTCTATTTTATCAATTTGCTTTTGATTCTGCTTGTGAATTTTCTCTTGACCAGTCTTCCTTTTGCAAAGTGCAAGGCAGTAATAAAAGTTAAAAATCTGTAACTCATTCCAGGATGCATCTCTACCTAAGTGTTTAACTTCAACCATTCCATTTATTTTCACTTAGAAACATAACCAGCCAACACGGAAGATGCACACCACGAAAGAGGGGAGATGTGTGGATTCATTCACACCTGCACCATCAGCTTCATGTTAGGCCCATGTAGAGGAGGCCGCCACGAGTCTCATGGGGATAGGAGCAGAATGGCTGCTGATTACAAAGAGACTTAGGGGCCAGAGAGAGAAAAGCGAGTAAGGCTGTGTGTCTTGCACTAGGCTGATGGGGATTCGATCCCCGGCACCCACCACGGAGCTGGACAGGAGGGATCCCTGAGCTCAGGGCAGGCCTTGAGTACTGTAGGATGTGGTCCCCAAACAAAACCCAAAACAACTACAAGGATCTCTAACTATACTGCCATGGAGACAGACCTGGCGAGGCACCAAGGATGGTCTATCTGGGAGAACGGAAAGACAAAGCTTCTGTGATATTTCAAGTGTTTTCCCCTGACGTATTATTTTTTTTTTAAACCTCTTTTACTTCCCATGAACAGATTTAGGCTTTAGGAAAGGAATTATTTTCACTGTGGAATACTAACAACATAAGAGTGTAGTTTGAGCAAAAATACTATCTCAAAAGTGACACTCTTCTATACACTGTAGATTTTTAAGAGAACAATTTAAATGAATTGTTTCTGACTAATTCCCAATACACCAAAGGCATTGCATGTAAATTAGCTGGGACAGTTTTGTTACTCCAAAGTAGTCTATATGAGTAGACAGAATAAGGAGACAACTACTTTAAAATTATTACCTAAGATTAAAATTATTTGAAATTTCAGGTAAGTCGAGCCATTTTGAATGAGGTAACTTTAAAAAAGGCATTGTCTTCCTTGCATGGGTACATGGTCCTACTGCTAAAGGTTGTTCCCTTTCCTTCCTAGTTTGTTTCCTTAATTTCAATTTCTTTTTATTCCTTCACTGGGCAGACAGGTTCTTGTTAGATATGAAGTGTAGTCTGGGCTGTCTTATTGTGTGGGAAGAATGAGGGTTGAGAGTCGTTTTCCTGAGTTTATTTCAGAGAAGTCTTCAAAGCAGAGGGGGGGGAGGAGGGAGACAGAACGAGAGAGAGAGAGAGAGAGAGAGAGAGAGAGAGAGAGAGAGAGAGAGAGAAGAAAAGGGCCTGCCATAGAGGTAGACTTGGGGGCTGGGTGATGGGAGACGGGAGGGAACCTGGGGACACTGGTGCTGGGAGATGTACACTGGTGGAGGGATGGGTATTAGAACACTGTATGACTGAAATTTAATTATGAACAGCTTTGTAAGGGACTATATCACAGTGATTCAATTAAAAATTTTTTAAAAAAATTTCTAAAGCTGGAATCTCTTACTATGCATTAGGTTTGCTTTCCTATGAAACTATAAGAATGCATTTCAAACCACTGTTAATGCACACATTTAATCACATCCTTAGTGTACTCAGTAAAGTATGTAAAATCATGTGGAAAAGTTTGGGGTTAAGGCTGACGTAAAGCAATACTTGCAGGGTGGGAATGAAGCAGTTTTCTGCAGTGTTTCCTCACGAGGGGAGGTCTGAGTCACTTCGTTCTGTGGAGGTCACTGTCACCGTCTCTCTCCAGAAAGAATGGGCACAAGAGCAACAAGATGATATATTTCATTTGGTTGTACTTTACACTTGAATGTAAAAGATGTTTTTCTTTTTTTAAAAAAATGGTGTTTTTAGATATTACTCAAAATTCCATTTCTTTAAAGAAGGTGAAAAGTATAGCTTAATTAGACTCTTCAGTTGCTTTGTATGAATAGCAAGCTTTAAAATCTAAGGACCCTTAAAAATTGATTAGTAAGTAATTGCTGTCATTTTTAAAGTATCAGTAGGAGAATGCGGCAAAGATACATAAACACTGCATCTTCCCTCACCTGTTCCATAAAAACCAAACTAAAGGAACAAAATAATACAGATGATGCTCAAAATTATTTTAGAAAAGCTACACACATATGCCTCTGTATGTAGAGGAATATACATGTACCCTATCTTGCAATATTTTATAAAATTCTTTTAAAAAATAATCAGTGGCAAAGGAATACTGCCCTCATTATGGGGGAAATGATATAAGAGATGGTTGGCGGGGGGAGCCAGAGAGAAAGCTCAACAGGCTGAGGGCTGGAATGATCCCAGATGCCAGAGCCTCTGGAGGCACTGGATATATCCTCTCCCCGAACAAAGAAGGCAGGTGACGTGTGGGGATGTGACTGAGCGACCCTGAGTCCATTTCGTGGTGTGAGAACATGACTATGCTTTCAAGCTTTGACTTAAAAATATGTTTTGTCCTAGTACTTTCGGAGTCATGATAAAATAAAAAGTCATGTCAAATAGGATTACATCAATTTTTTTCCCTTTAACTATTTTGCAAAATTAAAATAAGTCAGCTGACACAAAAGGCCATTTTCCCTTTAATAAGCCAAAGAGGAACGTTTGTAACAAAGCTGAGCAGAAATGCTGGCACCAGGTTGTCCAGTTGGGTTCATCAGATCTCACTCCAGAGCTGAGAATGAGGAGTCGGGAAGCAGCTGAGGGGAAGCGAAGATCATATCAGATGCCAAAGGCAGGAGGGAGACCAGGAACTACCGGCCATCTGCTAATCAATTAGGAAACTAGGCTCAAGACATCCTCAAGAGGTGAAGACGCCTCTTCCACTGGACAGCAGACACTGTTGCAAATGTTTATTTTTGTTCGGAGCCAGACTTGGTGGTCTACGGGGCTTACTCCTGTCTCTGTGCTCAGGGATCACTCCTGGCAGTGCTCAGGGGACCAAATGTAGTGCTGGTGACTGAACCCAAGCCAGCCATGTGTAGGCAAGAGTCTAAGCACTGTAGATACTTTAGCAGACAATGGCAAAATAGTGCACAGAAACTTAATGGGGAATTCTCCTTCCAACTTGCAACACAGGGTCAGATTGTTAACATTCATGTATTAGTAACACTGCCGTTCATTATGAAATAGTCACTTTGCTGTAAGCCATCTGCTACAAAGAAATTTTTCTCATGCTATTAGTGCAAATACGACAGCCATTTATCCAAGGGCAGTCACACTGGTAATTTCCTTGAAGTTTACATTAATTTGCACTATTGGATTAATCTGAGAATTTGTTTTTTCCAAGTGCAGCATTTTATTATTAACATTGAAGCTACCCTGTAACTTAAATGTGTACTATTTTACACTCTTCAATCTGTCCACATTTTTATTAGCTGAAAAAGTCAAAGTACCCATTTTTCCTTAGGATTTATTGGGGTCGTGTGACAAGATTATTCAGCTTGTTGTTGAACGGGGGGGTCAAAGCAGCTTGTAAGTCACCTAAGTTAGTATTTATTTTCTCTAAAATGATTCCCGGCGGCTGAGAATCCTCTCAAGCTCGCTGCTGTTTTCCTTTTGTCTTCTGGCTCACTGTTCCTCCTCCCTCTGCACCACCCTACCTTGGCAGATCTAACAAGTCCTCTTTTGTCCTACTTTCCTTGAATTCACATCTATTGATGACTCCACATTAGAAGAATGACTGATGTGTTACACAAAGGCCCCTATGTAGGTGAAGACTGGAGATGTGCTAAGCAGCCCATTATTTTCACAGCACAGAAAACTGCCTGTGGAATTTTCTGGAAACATTTCCAAGGTACAGACATCAGAGCCTCCCTTTCTGTTTTATATTGACTTTTGACCTAACACTGCAAGTGAGTCCCAGGTGTAAATATGTGGGGTTTGACAGTCCTAAATATTACAGAGGTCAAACTCCCTAGCTAGGTATCATGAGAGAGGCAAGCCGGCCCACTTCTCCCACCCTGTAACTGTCTTTATTACACAGTTTTGTGTTATACTGAGCAGGCCAGAGATCTAAAGTAGCTAACAGAGGAACAAAAATCAGATGAACATTTCGTCACTGAAAATAACAAAGGGCCAACTTTAAGTACAGGAATATAAATATAGGACGATGTTTCCTAATTAAGAAAAAGACAGAACCTAAGTAACAACCAAATTCTATTACTAAGCAAAAGTTCTATATTCCCACTTATAAACACAAAAAAGGTGTGAATTAACTTAAGAGTTAATAGTTTTGATTCAGTGTGTAGGAAATCTCCAAGAATTATCTGAACATAAACAGGGTGAAATGCAGTCACCAATAGGTGAAGCAGTGGTGCAAATCAGCCCTGTCTTATTCAATCTATTGTGTGCAGTGATTCTCTGCAAGTGCAATAAAGGGCTCAGAAGCCAGTCTTAGACTGATTTTTGTCTTCTGGGAAACTCCATTTAGCAGCTCTGAATATCATTAAAAGCCTGAGAGACAGTCATTCAAGGACTGCTTGGTATAAACCGACTTGGGAGCATTCAAAATAAACGCCGAGAAAGATCTCTTGTAGTTACAGATTTCCTTTCTCTTTTTCTTTTTTGTACAGTAAGTTCAGTGGCTTAAATGTCCAAAAGCTAACCTGGCCCTCCAACAGTACTTCCTGTCTGTCCGTTTCAGTACTGACATAGAGGTTTAGCCTCATAAGCTCCTTGAAGGGAGCAATGGGGCCTGGATTTCTTTCCATCTGGTGGCACCTGGCATATTTCTGGGAAAACTGCAAGTGTGCAATAAATACACGTTGAATTGAATTACAGCATGAGATCACGGACTTGTCCCCATCAGCAGAACCCCACACACCACTCACTGGCAATATTGAGATTACAGGGGTCACGGGAAGCACTCTGCCTAATGGTGCGCTGACTGACAGAGGAGAAAATCAAATCAAGAGGGCCAGCATGACCTTTGAGTCAGGCAGACAGGGTGAGCACTCACTGTAGCAACAAGGTCAAGATCAAAGTGACGAGTGTCCAACCGTCTAGTACATGGCTACAGACCTGAACTGACCATGGCTGATTATCTGCACAATTTCATCAGCATCACCTGTGAGTTAAGACTTGAGCTAATAGTCAACAATGGGCGGGGAGCACAAATCACATGAGCCCGGCCCAAGCAGGCTGCCGGCTTGAAGAAGTGCACTTGACAAGGGGCTTCTTGTGGATTATGCAAGCATGCCGATTAGACATGAAAACAACTGCTTTATGGTGACCTGAAATGGGATTAACGTAAGCTGGATGAGTGTTAGAAATTCTTTAAAGAAGCCACTGAAGTACCATTCAAAAGGATATAACCAAGGAGTAAAAGAGGAAAAAAAATTCCTGGGAAAACAGAGCAACTGGGATGCATCTGGGTCTCAGGAATCACGAACGGGACAGCCCGTACTGAGAAAATCTGTGTGGGAAAACAAGAAACCAGGCATCAAAGTCACTCGCTTCTGTGACTCTAGGGTGAAAAGCACAATTAGTTATTCATCTGCCTCAGCTCCCTTGGGCCTCGAAAACGGCCGTCAGACAAGCACTGAGCTCTGCAAACACCAGGGGCAAAAACAAACAGGTCTCATATAAATGTGCATCCAAACAAATTTTACCTTTAAAAATAACCACCCTCAGCTATTGGAAAGCTCCTTAAATTCTAAGAGATGGTGAGTAGGTGAGTAAGGCAGTACAGTTTACAGCTGCTTACCGATGAGATATTTGTCTAATCTCCAGAGGGCTTCCTACCTGGTTTTCTCCATATGCTCTCCACATGTTATATTACCATAAACATATCGTCGAGAAAATAACCATATGTTGCACCTTTATACCTGAATAATAGTGGTCTTTCTTTACCCTTTGGTTATTATCTAGTCTGTGAATTTTGAAATATTTATAGAAATTAAATATAAAAAAATACTGTTAAAATCAATAGAACATGATTCTAACTATTCATATTATTTTATTTACAGAACCTACATACATCTTTTCTGTTAACACTGAAATTCTCAAGCTCATCCATCAAAATAATATTATTTTGGGTCAAACAATTTGGCATACATTTTAACGCATCATCCCCTAAAACATTCCTAAATCTGCCAAGGAAGGGAAGGGCTTTCTCCAAGTGAGGGCTGCATCACGGGCACTCATCATTCGGCCTCAAGCTATCAACAATAGTGCACAGTTACTGGGTTCAACTGGCAGGCCACGCATTGCACTACAGACACATGGCATTTTACAAATGTATTTGATATGCACAAAACAGTAACAACAAGTCTCACAATGGAGACATTACCGGCGCCCATTCGAGCAAATTGATGAGCAACGGGACGACAGTGCTACAGTGCTACTTACAAGTAAACTATGGGTGGAAACTTGCTGGTGATGTTTGCAGCTATATTCTTTTCAGGTTGAACTCACTTCTCCCTTGGAAACTGGCAGACTCTCTGCGGTCAGTGTACCCACCAGGAGAGGCGCTGCCATCTGATCCGAATGAATCTCTCGGGTGGTTGACAGCAGCAATGCAGTGTTAGCGTGCATACAGTTGTGGTTTACTTTATTTGCTATTTTTAACTTCAAACTGCCTTAGAGTAGGAAATTCAGAGTCAACTTCTGTCCTTGGTAGGTACTGCAAGTCAGACTTTGGAAATATCACCCTATTTTCAGAATTTGTCTCCATTCACATAAAATTGTGTACAATGGTTTCAATAATTCTGTTCATATACATGATCAAAAATGGCACACTTACTATAGCATATACCTTTAAATTCCAGGAACTTCTGTAGACTTTCTTTTTTTTTTTTTCTGGAGAGGGGTCATACATGGTGGTGCTCAGGGTCACTCCTGGCAGAGCTTGGAGGGCTGGGTACAGTGCTGGGGATCAAGTCTGGTCTATTGCAGACAAGGCATGTGCTATCTCTGGGCCCACTGTCAGTCTCATCTGCTACCACTGCTTCTGATGGGGTTCTGTGTACACCTTTCTCAAGGCCAGAAGGTAAAAATCTTTGCATGGAAAGATGAGGAAGGGGATGGGAGGGTGAGAGTCACTCAACCCAGAGCAGGCTGATGCAGTAGACATTTATGTAATGCCTGTGATGTGTTAAGGCACCCTAGAACTACTTACAAAGAGTCTATCCTCTAATTTTCACAAGCCCATGAAGCAGGAAATAGTATTATTACACTTCACGCATAATGAAATTAAGGCTAAGATACAGATGACAGAGCTTCTATCTGAAGCCAGGACGTCTGACTCCAAAACCACTCTACTGCTTCCTGTGAAATGCCATTTTATAATACATCTCACTCATCTCTACAAGGAATACCACAATTTAGGCACTGAGCTGTAATATGGAGAACTGTAAGACCTGGACACAACTCTTAAGCAACTCAGCACTTTGGAGGGGCTCAGACAAGTAGTGGCAAGGGATACAACTAAGCAAGTCTGGAGAGTGCCCTCCCCCCTAGGAGGACCACACACTCCCTCAACAAGGCAGGGAAGGCTATGAAAGGATGGGCTGACATTTCAAGGAGAGAGGGAGGGAGAGGACGGGAGAAGGGGGGAGGGAAGGAAGGAAAGAAGGAAGAAAGGAAGGAAGGAAGGAAGGAAGGAAAGAAGGAAGGAAGGAAGGAAGGAAGGAAGGAAGGAAGGAAGGAAGGAAAGAAGGAAGGAAGGAAGGAAGGAAGGAAGGAAGGAAGGAAGGAAGGAAGGAAGGAAGGAAGGAAGAGAGGGAGGGAGGAAGGGAGGGAGGGAGGAGGAAGAGAGGGAAGGAAGGAGGGAGGGAGGGAGGGAGGGAGGGAGGGAAGAGGCAGACAGGCAGGCCTCTGCTGGGCAAGGATAAGGTGAATATTTACTAACTTAGACCATGGTAAAGACAACTAGTTTAAGGAATGGAGCAACAGGAGGATGTACACAGCTGGCATACATCCTTCTCTGAGGAGTCTTGGGAAGGACTAGAAGACCAAGACATTAGCCTGCTCCCTACTGACAAAGGGCTTTAGAAGTGTGTGTGTGTGTGTGTGTGTGTGTGTGTGTGTGTGTGTGTGTGTGTGTGTGTGTGTGTGCTGCACTGGAGGTGCACAGAACTGTGGTTCTCACCTGCAGATCTGAATATGCTGAGTCTTTTAAAGACTGTGTGTTGTCCCTCTCGTGGAGTAGCTGAATTTGATTCTCTGGGAGATGAGTGAGTGGTTGCAGAATTTCTTTACGACTGCCCTGCGCTTCTCAGTGCAGCTGGGTTTGAGGTCCTCACTTTTTACCGTGTAAATCCAGTTGTGTGCACCCACTCTCCAGCACATTATCATAAGTGCAATGTTAGTCACTGGCTCTTATTAGCCAGAGAGCACAAGAGTAGCAAAACATATAGTCAGTAAAGAAGATTTTGCTCAGATAGAATTCTAAAAACTCCTTTCACAAAGTGATCACTAAATTTCTCCAAGAATATGGCTGTGGTGGCTGGCATGCATGCATGACGTGATGCCCAGTACTTCATGGGTCCTAAACACTGCGAGGTGTGGGCCCTGGCCGAGGACAGAGTAACAACGAAGGCAATGCCAATGAACTGCAAAGGGAGCTTTGAGAATGAACACGGAGAGAATGCAACAGCTGCTGAGATCAGTCTAGTGGTAACTCTGGGTTAAAAGCTATTACCAGGAGGGTTGAGAGACAGTTCAGAGAACTGAGCACATGTGTTGCATGTAAGAGGCCCAGTTTCAACATGCAGCATTGCATGGTCCCCCATGCCTCAGCATCAGCAGGGATGACTCCTGAGTATCAGACTGAAACAAATCCCCGAGTACCATAGGATGGGACCACAAACTAAACAACAAAAATGCCAACAAGCCCAAAACAGCCCCAACAGGTTAAGTACAGACTTAAAGAAACACTCTGGCTACTGGCTGGAGTGTAAAGCAAATGTGTGCAGGTGAGACGTAAGAATGAGAGGGCTTAAGCTATGGCACTGGATGATGAAATCATACGGAAAAGAGACTACTAAGGGAATAAAAAGAAAACAACCATTTACTGTTTAAAAAAGAACATCACACCTGTTTCTAAAATGCAAAGATTATCACTATATCGTGAATGACAATAATTAAAAATCCGAGCGTATGGCGAAGCTACTTCACTACGTCATCGCTAAACTCTGCCGTGACGACTGCAGGACACTCCTGGCTGGGGCCATCACGGGCCTCTCTGCAGCAGTGAAAGTTCTTCCAGTTGTTGGGTGGGAAGACTGACGCTTCAGCTCTCTGGACGAGAAGAAACTCTCAGCCACTTCGGGGCTTGGCGCGTGTATTTTTATAGGCACCTCATCTAATGTAAAATGTAATGCAAACTTAAGTGTCTGGGAACAGTAAAGAGGTTTGGGATTTTCCCCTAGAGAGTTTCGGTTCCATTAATGCTAGACTTGGTGGTCGCGGATGGATAGAATCCTGATGCCACGTTAGAGATAGAGACAGGAGAGACTCTTCACTGTCTTCGAGTTAGCACTCACGTTTCAAAAGATAAGAGAAGCCTTTCAGTGCCTGGAGGACGGAAGAACTCAAGTGGTGCCGAATGCAGCATGTTGCACACAGCCCTGACCAGGAGGCTCTAACGTGCTAGTGCTAAGTTGTTTCCGCTGAGAGACGCTGGCTGGCCCGGGCTACCATCACGACAGGCCCTGCCCGGGCCGGCTCTGGCTGCTGAGGCCCAGGCAGCGAGGGGGACAGCTGAGTGGGAATTGTGCGCTGCCAACGCAGCGGTGCCAGCATGGCCACTGGCGCAGGAAGGCCGCGTGGGAAGGACTGTCGTGTGCTGCTTCTCCCTCTCGGCACAGCCTGGGGTTTCCTCACTCCCGACTGTCCTTCGAGCGCCCAACAGATTCTGGCGAGGCCCTGCTCCGCCACCCTTTTCCTGAGGGCAGGTGTGGGGCTTAGTGGAACCCTCCCGCCCAGCCCCAGTCCAGCCTGGAACACGGCCAGGGCTGCCACTCGGACCCCTGCCACAGCTCCCGCTCATCTCTGGCTCTAAATCCCTCCTTTCCACGTTTTAATTCAGAACCTTATCACTTGCCACCAGGAGAGATCCCGGCACAGAGCTGGGGGGAGCCCTGGGCACTGCGGGTTACGGCTCCCAAACCGACACAGGCACATGAATAAGTCACTTCTGAGGACAATTCTTAAAGGATAACCAGCTCTTCCAGTCCCTACAACAAACTGGGAAATTTCGTACTACCAACCTTAGAACTGTAGCTTAACGTCTGACCAGTTCAACTTTTCCCCATTTGCAAGTGAGACTATTGTGGTATGGACAATCCTACCATTTCGGCATTGCCGGAGAGGCTCGTAACAGGAGCAGGCTAGCCGGGGCTGTGCCCGAGCTGCTGCAAGCCCATCTCGCACAGGCACCTGTGCGGGCCAGAGCAACGGGATAGCAGGCACACAGCCGCGCGAGCCAGCTCCCAGCACCTGAGCCCTGCCAGGACTGAGCCCTAAGCACCGGCAGCTGTGGCCCCCAAACAGAAACAAAACAGAAGACATTTCTCAGCATGACGTTCCACATCCTAGCATCATTCCTTTTATGAATCTTCCTTTAATCTGCATACAAATGTATACCTCGAAACTGCCATCAGGGCCAGAAGAAGACCCTACAGACATTCTGGGTTTGAAATGGACTAAGTTCAGTACATCATCACCATGCCACAATTTAAGGAAAATAACAGTGTATTTTCTTGGTTTCTACATGCAGAAAAATATGCCCATAAGAATAAATGAGGGTAATAGTTGTTAGTGGAAGCTGACAGTGAAGAAAGCATTTTGTGCCTGTTCTTATTTTTGCCATTTGGACCGTGTGCATATATTACATATTCAAAAGGAAACAAAAGAATTTAAAAAGAAAGTCCCTACAGCATGTACTGACCTAGCTCCTCTATTATTACAGAGACCTCGGGGCTGTTGGAACCTTGTTTGACTAGCTCTGGCGAAGGGTGGCCATGCCCAGCCATGACTGGGGCTATCTCCTGTCCAGGGTCAAACTCAAGGCCTTGTCTATGGAAGATCTGCTGCCTGAGCCACACCCAGACTCAAAAGAAATGTTGTTTCCTCTTTTTCCTCTTAATAAACTCCTGCATCTTATCCTGCCCCTGTGGCTCCCCCCCCCCCCCCGCCCCCATGGGTGATCAGAAAGTGACGGCTCGGAGTGAGAGTCTGACAGTGGAGCTCAAAACCATGACCGTGACCCCAATTTCCAGGACTCAGCCCCAAGCGAGTGCTGAGACCCCGCAAGCCTACTGCTCTCTGCCCAGAGAGCTCCAGAGGGGTGGGGTGGGGGCTCTTTTACAGCCCAGTTCTGGCTGGAGCCCTGCTTGGCTGCCTGACCCCTGACTTCTGGATGCTCACAGCTCTTATTCTGCAGGCCTGGCTTGAGCTGCCTTCAATCCTGTGCCACGCCTCTTCAGAGTTTCTCCTCTAAGTTTTTCCCTCTTCTCATCTGCCTACCTGCTGACCTGTAAATATGTATCTTTCTTTTTACAAATCAATAAGGTGGGAGTTACTTCTTTCTCAATTTAGAATTTGATTCCCCCACCCTCCACCCCGTTTTAGTCACCCTCAGGGGCTGTTTTATCAAGAACAGTGCTCTAGAAAATTATTTCAAGAAAAGTCAGGGCAGTGGAGATAAACTGAGTCTCTAAAACTAAGGCACCTGGATGGATTAAACAAGGTCTCTAATGTTTTAATCGAATGTTTCCTTTCCTTAAAAATCAGTAATCAGGGCTGGAGCTGAGGGTGGCTACCTTGCACGTGGCCAACCTGGGTTTGATTCCCAGCATCCGTATGATCCCCCCGAACACCTCCAAGAGTAATTCCTGAGTGCAGAGCCAGGAGTAACCCCTGTGCATCGCCCGGTGTGATCCAAAAAGGATAAAAAAAAGTCATCTAGCTGACATGTAGGTTCGGACAGAGCTAAACTTCTACAGCTCTCCTTTTGGTTACCCACCTCTGCCTTTTCTAGTTTTATTTTCTTTTCCACCTGAGCATTTAAAACCAGAGCATCTACTCTGCACAGAATAGATGTGTTTAGATAAATGTGCCCATGATTTAATCTCACAGAAGGATGTCAGAAAAACAAAAAGGCTTGGCAACATGGCAGCATGGAAGAACAGATAAGAACTGCGGCCTGGCAACTTTCATCAGAGAAAAAGGCATTTTCTTCTACTGGAAAAAATTCAAATATATCAAGGCATTATGGCTAAAAAATGAAATGGGCATTGAACCATGTTCCTTAAGAATATGAGTTTTTTGAAGGGAGCTTCTTATTTTAACTCATATTATCAATTCATTCAGCCACTCCCTTAAATATTTCTAAGCACTTGCCCTGTAGGATTTAGTTTTCCTAACAAACTTTGCATTTTATTCCTCACTGTCATCTTGTGGCTGCAGTTAGACACTCAAGAGTCACCCTGAGGTCCTGCCCTCTCTTGACCAACCCTCAACCCTGGGGACCCAGATTCCAGAGCAGATTGGCAGCCCCCTCCGTCCTGCAGCTGCCCGGGCACAGGAAAGGCCTTCGTCACACTGCCCCCACGCTCCTAGTTGCGGGCGACCAGCAAAGTTACTGCTGGTTCCTATAATCTGGTTGAACAAGTTATAAAGTCTCCTTTTACATGATAATTTTAGGCTATAAAATTCAGCTAAGGCATGACAGATAGTACAGGAGCTAAGGTACTTGTTTTGTATGAGACAGTCCTCAGTTACATCCCTGGTATTAAATAGGATCCCCCAAGCACTACCAGGATTGACCTCTGAGCACAGAGCCAGGAGTACGCCCTGAGCACCACTGGATGTGGCTCCAAAACCAAGACAATGACAAAACCCCAGGGCACTTAGCCAAGAAGTGGGACGTGGAAGCAAAGTGCTTATACTTTAGTTCTTTGTACAAATGAAGGACGCAGTGAGGGCTGTCTGGATAAGATGGAGAACCCACTCTCTTAGAATGATAAACTAAGCATTTCATCTGCACATGGACCCCAAGCCCTGTCAGGAGTGATACCTAAATACAGACTCAGAAATAAGTCCTGAGGACGCTTGAATATGACCCTGAAAATGTCCCTCCCCCTCCACACTTCCCTCCAAAAACCCAAACCGAACCAAACCAAAACGCTCTTAACAAGGTGCTTCAAAAACAAAACACGAATGACAATACCAGTACACCTGGGGTCAGAGAGATAGCTGAACACACGTTCCACATTTAGGAGACCCAGGTTTGGTCCCTGGCACCATTTGTTCCACCAGGTACTGCTGGGAACAAGCCCTGAGCCAGAAGTCACCCCTGAGCACCACTGGGCATGGCCTGAGAAATCAAACCAACAGAAACTAGTGAGCCCGTTCTGACACGCCTTTTCCCTTCTGCCGTGCTGAGAATGGGAAGGCCGCACTAACTTTACTACAGAAAGTCGCGGACTAGGGTTAAAATAGCCACAGCATCAACAATGGCTATTGTGATTTTCATGGCTAATATGAAAATCTTTTAAGTATTTTCGGTGAATTCAAGCATTTAACAGAAAGCCCACAGAGGCCATCAGGTCCCCCCCCCTGCCCCAACGGGTACACAGAAGAAACACGGTGACCTCAGAGCACGGTGCTGTTCATGTATCTGAAAGGAGAGAAGTCAATTTCAGGACATGTCAGAGGAGATGTGGTTCTATTTTAATAGCATGAAAGACCTGTGAATTAAGGGAGTTCTAACAATGTCTTATATGAAATAATGAAAGGAATTGGGGGGCTTCACTTTGGGAAGAAAAAACCTGAAAGAATTGATGGGCAGGGCAGGGTATTTCAGAGACGTGGAAACCTTTTTACAGAAAACACATTACATATATTCTAATAACAGAGCTGGGACTGAACTCTAGCAGCCCCCAGGATGAAGACATCAATTATAATTACTAGAACTATTCAAAAATAGGAGGGACTGAATGCTTGGGAGAATAACGAATGGTCCTTCATTGAAAAAGTTAAATACAGGGTAAATGATTCTCCTCAAGGAACCATGTGGAAATAATTTCCTTTTGGGATAAGAGCAAGGCTTTAGTATTAAAGACTAACATTTACTAAGCACTTGATGTGCTAAGAGCCTTGCAAAATTACTTATTTAATCCCCATAGCAACTCTATGAGATAGATACTGCAATTTTGCTGATGAGAAAATTGATATAGGTTAAGTCAGTGGTTTCAACTGCTTTTTGTGGACCAGTGCTGGTCTGCAGGTGGAAAAGTTTAAAAACCACCGAAAATGACTTGCCTACAGTCCGACAGGACAAACATGGAAACATGGAAAGAGGAATCAAATCCTGGCCAGCTGAGTTTAGAGCCTGAACTCTCAGCCTCTGTGGGATACGACGTCTATGCTAGTTGACTTCTGAATGTCCTCCGTGAGTGCCATGTGCCATTCCCATGACTATCTGCAGTCACATGTTGGTGACTATTCTATTCTGCTACTGAGACTTTTTAGAAAAGAAAGGAAAGATTTGGATGAGGTGAATATGAACATAGCCTGGGAGGATCTGGACTAGGTGACTACGTATGGCCCCTGGACGTGAACAGGAACCCATGTGGTGGCAGAAGGGGAACATTAGTCTATGCAAACTCTCCAGAAAAAGGGCAGAAATCTGTTCCCAGAAAGAAACTGATAAGAGATGTCTCTGCTCAGACAAAAAAAAAGGATCTCTAATCTGATTTTAAATATTCAATCACTTGACACATGCAGTTCATAATAGAAGAGATCCAATGGAAAAATAATACTTCACAGCAACCTATACATACATCTGAATGCCACCGGATTTAAAAAAGAAATGCAGGAAGTTAAGACTAAAATTCTTAAAAATAGAATAATCACTAAGTAACACTCCCTATTCCCCAAGGAGCACATTTACAAAGTGAAATAGTCTGGACTAATTTGCAGATACAGATAAAAAGGGGGTGGGTGTATGAGTCTTTATTTATCATGCCACCCAGTGCACAGTTATTCTGTTCAGGTAAGAATTTGGGGTGTCTTACTCTGCTCAGACATCTCCTATGGTCTCAGCTGGCACAGTTCTGCAGTGATAGTCAAAAAATACAAAATGCTCATTTAGAACATGTTTTAGAGCTGGGTGAAAAATAATTTCCCTAAATTGAATATCTGGGAACCAATTATACCCCCAATACACTATTAACCTCAAAATAGGTAATTGCAAGTTTGTGTCTAAATCCATTTGTCATAATCGAGCAAATTAAGACTCGCATGATGGTCATGATTAATGTGTGACAGTTATCACGAGCACCAGGAGCCCCAACTAATAACAACATCAAAGAAAGATTCCAAATATGATGCAGCCATGAAGGCAAAACTAATTTTCAAATTATAGTAGCAACATCCAAGAGAGTGAATGTTTGCTTTGTGTGATAGTCACGGCCGGCACGGGGAGGTGGCTCCCACTAATGTCCTAATCAACGGCAGGCTCACAGTGACCAGGCTGTCATCCCGAGGAAGCTGCATGCAGGCCCTCCCTGCTGTCACTGTCATAATGGCCTGGCCAGGCGGCAGGTCACAGGAAGCTAGCAGAAAAGTGACTTTCATTACCGGCTAGGACTCGGGGCACAGAGCGTTCTGACTTATACTGCATCAACACCTCAAGGCATAGAGGATAGGGGTTTGGCTTTATCCTGGTCCTGGGCAATGTTGTTCCTTACTGGTAATGGGAAGACAGCCTGAACACTTGGGAAATGCTTGGCAGGGGCACAGCCATAAACCATCCCACGTATGCAGACAGCTTTTGCTTGCTGGCGGCTTTGCCATTCAGAACACTGCAGGTTCGGGGAGAACAGGAACTTCAGCTCCTGTCAGCAGGTACATGGGGTGGCTGCACCCACTCTGGCATCTTGGTACTGGCAAGTGAACCACACAAAGAAAGCAGTGGCCCTGCCCCACTAGACTGAGGGCCAGCAAGTGATCATCGGCTTATCCCCGCACTGAACAAGGGGCAGGAGAAGATGGCAGAATCAAGGAATCAACACAGGAGCTGAACTTAAGCAACAGGCTTGGGATCCTGGCTCACACCCTGGGCAACTCACTTCGGATTCTCTACTTTTCTGATTCTCCTTGCAACAATAATAATAATAATAATAAAAGAACAGTTGAGGATGAAATGAAATAACATAGTAAAGCAGTACATTGCTGTGCTAAAAGAAAATGGCAGTTTATTTTATCACATGTACTTGAATGTGGCACTTGGACGATGAGAGCTGTGAGCTGCCTCCCACACTGCCTGCCCTGCTGGCTTACCCACTGGCCTGCCTCCCCGACTCACCACGGCATCTCTCAGGAGATGCAGTCAAGGAGCTAAAATTCATGGACACGGTAGTCCCCTCAAGAAGAAAATTCTTGGATGCCCCCAGAGAAAGGCATGCTGAGTCCCTGTCCTGAGGAAGCCCTGCAGCCATACCCATGCCAATGGCCCAACGCCACCACTTCACTGATAGTGTCTGTAGACACCAATCCATGAAATGTTTCAGGTACCCTGGTGTCCAGGCTGAGAACTCTGGGTGTCTTCTCGGAGCAGGGGCAGGCAGCCTCCCCATCCCTGATGATGACAGAAGTCCTGGAAGCCAGCCTGGCATAAACAGAGATTCTTAAGTCTTGGGAGAGTGCAGCAAAGTACGCAGCTATGCGATACCTCTAAATTCCTCAATGCTGAAATTCCAGGAGGAGCACCCCAAGTTAGATGGGAAAGTAACACAGAAGCCAACTTAACAGACAGAAACAATTAACAGAAATCTTAACTAGAAACAAACTGAATAAATACTGAGATAGGACTTAGCAACTCCATGATGAGATATAACTATTTTTGTGTAAAAAAAAAATGGATTCTTAAGCTTATTGATTTTAATATTGGAGCTTTGTTATCTAATAAATTTCAACTCTAGAACTGTATCAAGAGCTGTGGCTTTTGTCTACATTAAAAAATTAAAAAAAAAATAATAATGAGAGCTGCCTGGAGGGGTGAGATAAAGGAAGGTGAAGTCCAGAAAGGCAGTTTCCACACGTTCACAGCAATAAAAGTACTTTTCATCGCACTTTATAAGATGAAAACAACATCTACTTATCTAAAGAATTTCTTCAAAAAAAAAAAAAGAAAGAAACGATTTCTAGAACACTATCATACAATGTATTGCAGGAAAAAAAAAAGCAAATTCTCAAGAAAATAAATACTAGTTAATATTTGGGGGGCTGTCTCATTTTAGTTCAAAAAATTTAAGAATCTTAATTATATTCAACAGAACCTCAAGGACCACACAGACTATTACAACAACTAAAACAAACCGTTTCTCTGATTCAGTATAGTTTTGCCAATTTAATGATAGCAAAAATAATGGGTGGTCCATTTTCTTTCAGACATTTATACATTATATTCTTCTATAATCTTTCAAAAGTTTTATCTCTTCAGCTAGAATGAAACTGATTTTCTCTCATTGCTTAAGTCTTGATATATTAGGGTGATAAGCTCTGATGCTGGCAAATTTCTGTTTGCCCCCGGTGCTACTGAAGCTGTCTTGATGCCATTTCCGGAGATGAAACCTAGTAGTTATATGTAGAATACTGCCACATAATTGCTTAGAAATTACGAGTGTTTTAATATGATTGTTCCTCTCTGCCTTTGCTTTTGGGCCACACTCAGCAGTGCTCAGGGCTTACTCCTCACCACTCTGCACTTAGGGATCACTGATTGCAAAGCTTGTGGGGGTCACATGGGGTTCTGGGAATCAAATAAGTGTTGGCCACAAGCAAGGCAACCCCTTTACCTGCTTTACTATTGCTCTGGCCCAATACAGTTGCTTCTGATTGGAAAATTAAGTTGGAGGCAAGCACTGCAGGAACTTGGAGGACCTCTTCAAATACCAGGTTTCTGATTTGTATGATTTTGTGGCTCACAGATGTGCTTGTGATAGTTCAGTATGCCATGAAATAGCTTAGACAACCAAATGACGTTTTCAGGGGTCTCAAGTCTTCAAATACTGGCTTGTTCCCAGAGAACAGTCTGTAGAAAAACTAATCAGAGATTCCTTCTTTGAATTATTTGGCCAGAACGGTATATTAACACATTTACCTATTTTGACTGACTATTCGATGTGATTATATCTGTCTAAAGGAGGTCAGCTTTTCTCAGAACAGTCAGTAAGCCAACTTGGTTCATTGACGCCTAATCAATGAATAGCTAATGCCTAGAAAAAGGTGAAATCCACAAGTATAGCTCTGATTTGTGAGTAAAACCTTTCAAAGAAGTACTACTCGAGTGCTGTGGCACCATGTTTGTCTCTCAGCAGATGCAAGACGGGATGAGAAGTCAGGAGACTGGTAACTCCTCTGCCATTCCATCTGCTATCAATCTCTTCTCTGATACTGTCACCTGCCTGCAGCAACACATTCCTTCACCTTTGTCTCCTTTCAATTAGAAGCTGCAATGTCCCTTGAGGCTCATCTTCCTCCTCTACTCTCACCAAATATTTCCTCTCTCCATGCAGAGGTCAGACATACTACGTGGCTCAATTATGGCGGCTGTGTGGAGAACCTTGCAAGTGATTCTTTGCGAGATGTTACAGCTCAAGCACTCTCAGAGTCTCTTACTTGATAGATAAGTGGGGGAAGGTGAAGCTGTGAAGTCACACAACTGAATCTGCCCACCTAACTGGTGTCACGGGGGGCACAGAACAAAGCCCTCTGCAGCATCTGCTCTACCACCCAACCCTGACCCGTAGCTCGAACTGGGGTCTCATTAGGTCTCCTGTATCTCTAGTTTCTCGCACACCCAACCTTCCCAAACAACTCTTTTAAGTCTTTTTTTCCAAAAATGACACGTCCCTCTCTAGGTCATCCTAAGATGAAATCCTAAATGCACCTTTGGCTCCAGCTTTTATCTTCTGAATATAATCAATAGAAGGTCTTTGGTATGGAGAGTATATAGAAACAGATCCATCTTTCAAGGACACATGCAAATTCGAGCTCTTCAATGAAGCCTTCTGAGGTCATCAATTTATATTGATTTCCCTTTCCTCTAAAACCACTGAGGACTGATTGAGTCCCCCAATTATTCTGATACTTAATCATATATTGCACTGAGCCACTAATTACTAAACTGTAACTTCTTTTTTTAATCCTCATAGGTCCGGGGAAAAGTTTCTGCTGAGAGTAAACATGAACTCAATGCACCGAGTTCTTTTTCTGTGTAACTTGTCTGGCACAGATCCAAGACATGGGCAGGATGCTCAAATGTGCTTCTGATAAATTTTGAATACTGCAATAAAAATGAGTTCTGAATATATATGTTTCTTCTGCGGGTACCTCATTTAATATATTTCCAAACAAAGAGAAAGGTTAAGTAATAGTTGTGCACAAAATAACATAAGCGATATCTCTATTACGTATTATGAATATTACTCCAATGAGGCCAATTAAATATTTTCCTGACACATATTTGAAACACACAAAATTTTAAAGAGCAACAACTTTAAGAAGAGAGTTCTGTCTCATTAGGAAGGATCAGTCTGGAAGGTGGGCTGAACCGTGCACTGACTGAGTTGCAGTCAACAGGCTTGGAGAACAGCAGCAGGCTTGCTGCTAAAGAATGCAGGGGTCCTTAAAAGAAAAACATCCTAATGCAATTTCCCACATCCAACTTGGTGAATCATTAGTTGGTAGAGACAGCTGATTTTAATTGTTTAGACTGGTACACAGGGAGAATGACAATCTCAAAAGCAAAGAAATTTTTTCCCTCTCGTTAATTAGTCAAAGAAAGCTGACATACCATGGCATATTCATGAGGAGACAGGAAAGGAAACAGATTTTAAAAGGAGTGATAAATGAAAAGATAGCATATGGAAAGAAAGTGATTTTGATCACAGATTTTGAAATGAAGGAAAATTAAGGTAAATTATTATTAGAACGTTAAAATGGCTAGAAGAAAATTAATAAATGTAGAAAGCAGAAAGAAATGGAAGGTAGCTAATTATGGGCCAGAAATTAATTTCTCATGTTTTTATTATCTATGAAATGGGGCTCAAGTAACTACAGATTGCACAATTACTTCTCTGATATGAAATCTGAGGTTTAAAGTCTGGTATTTATCCCACAAGCTACCCAGAAAATTCAATCTCAGAAATTTACTGCCATACTTTAGATATGTTGCATATGGAACATGTAATTCATTTGGGAAAATGGCTCCCAATTTTTCAAAGGAAGAAATATCTTTTAAATTATAAAACTCTCTCTTAGAAGTTGTTAACACTAGTAAGATTACAGGAAATTTCACTGTATTTATAGATTCACTGCAATTTGAACACATTTGCAACAAATAATAGAGTAACATAAACATATTAATGCTTTTAACAGGAGGACATACAGCTAAAAAAATTCAATACACAGCACAAAAATCATTCTTGGCACATTGCACTTAGTCTTAAAAATATGATTTATATCAGTAGTAGGAGTGTGTGATCATTTTAAAAAACAGAAGTAACTAAGAAAGATTACAAAGATGTTTCACTTTTTAAAAACTAATAACTAAGAAAGATCACAAAGATACTTGCTTTGCCATAAACTGATTCTGAAACCCTCTTTAATGTGGAGTTTTGCAATCAGAGCAGAGGCAGCTCGGAATTTGGTGCAGCTCGATGTGACAAGAGTCTCCACGGGAGATGAATGAGATCTTCCTATTGATAAGGTCGCAATCGATCTGAAGCAGACCTTTTTGAAATTAGCAAAATGTTGCGGCACTTTACAAAGTGTCACCAACAGCTCTTCTCCATGAAAAATGCACGGGCTTATGGAAAACTAATACTTTTAAACTAAAAATTTGTCTCTCAACAAAAAAGAAGTCTTTTGCTACACCTACTTTTCCTCGATTCATTATTATTTTAGAGACATACTCTGAAAGTAGCCTGCCTTCTAATTTTCTTTTTTAAAATCTGGTCTCAGTATAACCTACCTCTAGAAAATCATTTAAAATAAGCTGTGTTCACTAATTAATACCAATGTTTATGGTTGAAAGTACCAGACGAAAGGTTTCTCAAACATACCAACAGATATCAGTAATGATGCTTGTATCCCACCCCCTGAAAAATCTTTAACAATATTTGAAATGACTTAACTCAAAAGATCAATGACCTCTTCTCATTACAAGAAAATAAAACCTGTCACTCTGCATAAGATGGATGTTATTTAGATTGTGTTGGTGATCATAATACACACAAATATTGACTCATTATGCTGTTTACTTAAAACCAATATATTATATGCCAATTATACCTCAATTTAAAACAGAAACCAATGACCATGAATTAATCTAGAGAAAGAAAACCTAACCCAGTAGCTTTCCTGGGAGGGAGAAAGTAGACAAAGAAGGAATGCTTAGACAATAAAGGGAGCAGAAGTGAAACCATCAAAAAGTTAACCATCACGAGGCAACATAAGCCATATTTTTTTCCTTTAAGTCAAAACTATGATGGATGGTACAGAAAATTTGACCATTATTGTTAAGGCGATTCTCAGAGTGGAACTGCACTTAGAATGATCTGATACTAGTTAACCAGAACTTCTACTGGTATAGGCAGAAACCTGAAATTTGACCATGCTTTTCGGGAGAGAATATTTTGCAAGCCAAGGTTTGCAAATCTCTGCTGCTTCCAGCTTTCTTTTAAAGGCACAGGTATAGTGTGGTCAGAAGTTAGGTACATAGGACAGCCCAAGTCCTGTACTTTTTCCCACAATCACAAACTCTTTGAGACTTGGGTTCATTCCTAAAAGGAGTGAATGTTTTCATACTTCACAGAGGGTTTGTGTGCTAAAGAAAAATTCACATTGAGATCTTAGCACAGGAGACTTCCAAATATGTCTCCGTTAGGTCAACACCCACAGTATCGGCAGGGCTGCCTAGAGAACAAAGGAAGGGCACCAGAAATAAGCCCCCACGGCCAAGTAAGCTGTTAAAGCCTTGAGGAGTTAATTTTGGTGGAGAGGATAAGAGAGGGGCTGCTTATTTGACAGTGTAAGAGAAGTCAAGAAAAGCACTGAGAAGTGGCACCAATGGGAAATACAGATAAAAACTTTTCAGTGTTCAAGCGAGGTACCCACAGTGGAGGGGAAGTAGCTGATCTATTGGCATAGGTTTCCCAGTCAGCATTAGAACAGAACACTGCCACCTTTGGAACTCGGAGGGTGGTTTCCTTTATTTTTTATTGTTTTAGTTCTGCTACTTTGCTTAATAAAGCTTAATATAGTCACTTCTTGATTATTCTTTTCTTTCCTTTGCACTTTTCTCTATCTCCTATGTCCTGATTAAGAGTCCTTGTACTAGAAGTATCTTGCTAATAGTATACAGGGCTCTGGAATTCTAAGTAATCCAGGTGAGGCTAATGGGGGTAGAGGCTTGGGAAGGGTGGGTGTAAATAACATCTGGTACCACCGACTGTTCCACTGTCCTCAGCCAATTAGTGGATCAGGAAGTAACATGCTAATAAACAGTTCTAACACTGAAAAGGAGCGAGAGGAAGTTAGATTTCTTCATCAGTTAGAAAAATGGCTTTAGGCCAAATTACAAAATATATATTTATATATGTATATGTATCATGCAAAAAAAAACTTTTGTTTTTATTTGTTTTATTTAGTTCAGAAATACATCACTTAACTTTAGTACTCTATTTAAAACATTAATGAAGAAAACATGCATGGTCCAATGTGTAGGAAAAAAAAGAAAGGAAAGGAAAGAAGGAAGGAAGGAGGGAAGGAAGAAAGAAAGAGAAAGAAAGGAAGAAAGAAAGAAAGGAAGGAAGGAAGGAAGGAAGGAAGGAAGGAAGGAAGGAAGGAAGGAAGGAAGGAAGGAAGGAAGAAAAGAAAGAAAAATAAAATATACATGGTGATCTTTCAGAACTTTTTACAGATTTTTAACTCCCTGATGACACTTGGGACACATTTCATTTCTTCAACTAATGTAACTGCATGCTTCTCTATGCAGCTCCTTTGCAAGCCCAGAGTGTAAACACATATTACAAAAGCACTTTTGATTCTATTTTGTCTGTAGAGGACATAGTCTGCACATCCTAAGTGATGAATGACATGCAGTACCTGGATGTTAATTTGCAATGATGGATGCCCGAAACCCACAAAGTTATACTGTACTTTTTCTGTAGTAACAAATGTTTAATATATAATCGTGGTGGAAGCTTGTGAGTGGCCCGACCGGCCTGAGGAGACAAGACTGTTTCAGAATGAATCCCTGCTGCCCATTTCCCCTGCACGTTCTGAAGATGACCTCATCCATTTGCCGGGCAAGGGACATGGACATGAGAAATGGCGTCCGCACAGCAGCTCTGCCCAGGCACTGGGGCCCACATGATGAATTCTTGACTACTGACGAGGCAGAGAACAATCCCGGTTTAGGAGGATGCTAACTGAAGCCCAGGTGAAGACTGAGTCGTCTCCCTGTGATTAGGAGTCAACCGTCTACAGTGATGAAGAGCCTTCAAAAAGAGGAATCCCAAGTGAAAATAAGAGAAAATTTGGCCTGCTTTCCCCCCAGTTTCTCTCAGTACAGAGAAATAAGAGCTGTTCCTTTATGCTTTGGGGAAGATTGGGGGGGATAAGTTTTTATCTCTTCTGCTCATTGTCCATCAATACCTTCTCTAACTAAATTTTAACCATAACTATAGTAAACTAGCAGAAGTAAGCTTCAAAAAATTCAGCAAAACACAAATGCTTCTGCTGTTTAATGGGAAACATTTATTTTATGCTCCTTTGTCCTGTGGCATCCTTATTTTCCCCATTTATTTCCTCCTTAATTTCATTTTAACTTGATGTTGCACAATTAGAGCTCAGAAAAAAAAAAAAACCAATGACACGGTGGAAATAACCTGCAAGGAACCGACTATTCTTTGTTTTATTTTCAAATGTCACCTGCTGTATGCTTGAACTCTGCACACCTAGAAGATCTTATCACAAAGAGCCCTTTGCTACCTCCCAGTGAAAATTTACTTGCGTCCTCCATTTCTCAGCAGCCACCTCTTCTGTGGCCACAGACAGGCTCAAACCATGACCTGTTCAGCAGCAGCTTGCATGGCACGATGCTAATGGATGTCTGGGAACCACTCAGGCCACAGCCTTGCTCTCCAGTGGAATGGCACCATGGCTCTGTAGAAACACATCTGCACAAACACTCCTGTGGGCAGTCTCCTCAGAGACGAGACAGCTGCTGGCAAACACCCCGTGACCCATTTCCCTTGCACGGCACAGGCCTATGCCTTCTTAAGAAAAAGGCATTCAAAATTCCATTTAAAAAAAAGCAAAAACAAAAACAAACCAAAAATACCAACCTATGGTAAGAATAAGAAACAAGACAATGAAAGCGAAACCACATTAGGTTCCATGTTTAGAGGGATGATGGCAGGTCTTTCAAAAGTCTGAGTTTTCAGCCAAACGAATGATGGAGAGCTCACCCTGTGCCTTAAAATAAATCGTCGTATTAGAGTTTAAAATGTCAAGTATGGTCAAGGTTCCGTGGAAATTAGTGGCGACATGAAGATCAGGTGCTTTAGCATCAGGAAGTGACTTGAATCATGTAGTCTCCATGGTAACAGCCTTGGTGCTTACATCAAAGGACCTTCCCCTCCATGCACAATAGCCTATGATGTTTCTGATGAGTGCTTGGACTATGGAACTGCTCTTGGAGGGACGAGCCCTCTGCATTAGGGCAGCCACTCGCCTGCATTTAGCACTGATGATGAAAATTATCAATCACAGAACCCCTACCAGGCTACAAAGACTGCACTTTATTAAAGAAAAAAAAAGTGCTCAGCATTTAATAGAACCTTGCTATTTTCAACTCTTACCTCAGTACACAGAAACTTAAAACGTCAAGTCACAATGATTATGTAACAGACATGGCTGCTATACAGTCACCCACATTCACAAACACAAACAGGGGCCCTTGTTCCTGATGCTGATTTTATATCTGTAGGTATTTTGTGATGTGCCTCACTGCCTTTCTCCTGGTTCCAATCACTCTCTTACCACTGTTCACTCGCTCACCAAATTCACTAGGCTATTTGCTGCAAACATTTCGATGGCCACGCCGGAGAGCACATACTAATTGTCACTCCATTTTATGCTCTACTTTAGTGGTACTAGCTTTGTTGCACAAAACACCCACAAAGCCCACAATAGACAAACTGTTGCTCTAATAATCTTTCAAACATGGATGGTTTTGCTGCTACTTACAAGACCATTGTTCCAGGTGTCTCCCAATGTGGTCGGAATTGCCATGGAACAGAACTTAAAGTGGTTTGCAGCAGCTGTGGCTAGAAAAAGGCCTCTGAATTCTTTCTTATGTGGTGTTTTTTTTTTCTTTTTTGATCCTTGGAAATAACATGGCCCCACAAAAGCAAGAAAAACGGGGACGTTTATTCCACACTTTGTAATATAATCCATGCTTACTGTAGGGGGTGTTTCAGTAGGTCTGTTCTGAATGACGACAATTAATCTGTGTACTTTCCTTCTCACGTGACTCTAGTCCCAGGGCCTTATTTTTTCATGGAAACTGATATTTAGATTAATCAAGAACAGAAATTATACTGGCAGAAGGCAAATGTAGAATGCCTTGCGCTCCCCGGTCTCAATTCCTTTTTCTTGGCTCCGCTGTGCCTGCTTCTCATGTGGCCCAAAGTCACGCATGTATCTCCATGGTTCTGGCGCCACTCGTCCTTACCACGTCTCCTGCCATGCACAGCTGCTCAGTCATCCACTCCCCTCTTAAGAGGCATCGGTACAGGTTCCTACTGGACTGAAATACAAAATGGGGCATTCTACTGTACCTGAATCAATGGAAAAAATTATAACCCCACAAACATGAATTTCCTAACTACTGGCTGCCTTTCCTGTGCTCCGAAAGTTCGATACAAACACCGAGGAGGCCCGGTAACACACTCGGGGGAGCGCCCCATCTCAGGGGCAGAAGTGAATATTAACTCTCAGTGTCAGGGGGATGCAGGCAAACAGCAGATGTGTGCAGGAAGTTGTGGACACCAACAGCAAGGTAGATTTCATGCCAGAGAAGGAAAGAGTCACGTGAAGAGCTTTCCTGGCCGAGAAGACACAAGGCGAGGGAAGCACGCTAACACAGGAGCAATACAGGCAGTCAGCTTCCGGCTAACCAAGGAAACGGTGCGGAGAGGCGAGCACCCCAAGAGACACGTGGACAGTGGAGCCTGTCTCAGGGAACGCAGATGCACAGGTTGAATCGCCAGGAAAAATGAGTTCAGACCAGGCAATGCTGTAGGAGCAGCATGCACTCCTGGGAGCACAGCTCCACCAACTAAACAACACCCACCCTCCGTGCCCACCCCTCCACTCCAGGCACGGTGTGAGGAAAATGTAGCACTGTTGTCACGTTGTTCACCGATTTGCTTGAGCGGGCACCAGTAACATCTCCATTGTGAGACTTGTTATTGTTTTTGGCCTATCGAATATGCCACGGGTAGCTTGCCAGGCTCTGCCGTGTGGGCGGGATACTCTCGGTAGCTTGCCAGGCTCTCCGAAAGGGGCAGAGGAATCGAACCCGGGTTGGCTGCATGCAAGGCAAAGGCCCTACCCACTCTAGTCCTGAGGAAAATGTAACTAATGTAAAATGTTTTTCTCTAGTCACTTTTTTTTGGGGGGGGAGTGCTGGGGGGTGAACATGCAGTGCCAGGAACTGAAAAAGGGCTCATGCACCCTAAATTCCTATGCCATCTTCCCAGCCCCAATATTTTTCCCAAAGAGTCATAGTTGGGGCTGGAGAGAGAGTGTGGTGAGGAGGGCATTTGCTTTGCATCCAGCAGACCCACATTTAATCCCTGGCACAGAAGGTCCCTCGATCACTGCCAGAAGTGATCTCAGCACAAAGCCAAAAGTGTGCCCCAAGCAATACTAGTGTAATCACAAGATAAAAAGCAAAACCTGAAACGAACCAAGTTGCTGGGTTAGGATTTATATTGTGGGCACGGGTAGGATGACACACAGGAGAGGAGGGTGTTCTCGGAGTTTGGGAAGTTTAAAATAACTTTTATGCTTGGGAAGTTTAAAATAACTTTTATGTTAAATGTTGTTCATTAATTTCTTATAGTAAACGTGACTCATAAGAAATGCCTTTGGAATAATAAAGAGAAGGCAATGCACATTCTATTATATAGCTCTGGTTAAATATGTTTTTGTTGTTTAAGTCTTTAAAAATAGACTAATTTAGAATTGTAAATGAAATATATACAGTTTCTGATTGGGATGATGTAAAAGTTCAGGGGAAGGAGAATGGTGATCACTGCACAGCACTGTGAATTACTTCATGCCACTGCATTATATACTTAGAAATTGTTCCAATGGTAAATTTCATGTTAGGCATACCATAAAGGTTTTTAAAATATAGCTATGTATGACACAAAGCTATAAAATACCTTAATAAATGCATATGTATAAGGCTAGGAAATACAGCTCAAATATTTTTGTAAGAAGAAAAAAAGTATCCACATTTATTTATTTATTTATTTTGTGTGTAGTTTTTGTTTGTTTGGGGGAGCACACCCAGAGGTGCTCAGGTCTTACCCTTGCTCTGTACTCAGGGATCACTCCTGGCAGAGCTTGGGCGACCATAGGGGTGCCGGGGATCGATCCTGGATGGGCTGTGTGCAAGGCAAGTGCCCCACCTGCTCTCCTATCACTCTGGCCCCTATTTACATTATTTTTATTTAATAAACTCTTTTCTCTGTGACTACTCAAGTCCCACAATATAAATAACTTCCAGTTACAGACAGTCTACTCCAGAGGTGCCCACTACCCATTTTCAGACAAAAACCAATTCGGCACCGCATGAAAAATCTGACTTCATTAAGAAAATAAACAGAGTGCCCCCTCGATGACACCTGAGGTCACAGTAGCCCCTCTGGTGGCCCAGCACCCCGGAGTGTGATGGAGCATCTCCAGAAAAGCTCAACTCCTCCGCCAGGCCTCGGGGAGAGGAGCAGCCCTGGGACTGACACTGCCAGCGTGCTGCAGAGAAGGAGCAAACACTCAGGATGGAGAGCAGGATTTGATGTAAAGATGGAAGAAACGTTAGAGATGTTACCGCCAGTACCTTGTACGTGAAGCACCTATTTTTCTTTCGTGTTTCTAACATTCCTAAATACATTTCGAACTTTGGAACTAAAAAACAATTAATTTGGAGTGATTTTCAAACTAAGAGCAAGTTTTTAATTAAAAAAAAATGTCCATTTTAAGGAAACTTGACTAGCCAGAAATTAAAATTACAGCTGGGAAGTGGATCGCGATATATTTATATAACTGATACATTTCCTTTGATCAGTAATTTTAATATCTAGAAAGGGGTCTTCCTAAATCTGGTAAAAGATTTTAATAAGAAGACAGTTATTTTAATCAATGTAATAACTTAACTTTAAGAAGTCATTTGAATAACTTCACGGCACAAAATCCATCCCACCTTCCTAGAATAGGAAAATATATTCATGAGAAAAACTACAACACAAAAATGCTTAAAGCATTAGGAAGAGGCAATCACAAATTATTAAAAATATAATATTTTCTTGTCACTCTTTCTAGTATTTTTAAAAACCCTTTTACACAGCACATATTTAAAATGTACAGATCTGTACCAGAATATTTCAATAATTCACTTGTGAGTTAGAAGCTCCTGGCTCTGCTTCTGATTCACCCACCTATATATTAATTAATTAAGGGCTAATGTAAGTCAGGAACGTTCATTAGGCAATGAAAATAAGAAAATCCCTTGTTTTCAAAATGGCAATGAGGGGCTGGAGCGATAGCAGAGCGGGTAGGGCGTTGGCCTTGCACGCGGCCGACCTGGGTTCTAATCCCAGCATCCGCCAGGGGTAATTCCTGAGTGAAGAGCCAGGAGTAACCCCTGTGCATCTCCGGGTGTGACCCAAAAACCAAAAAAAAAACCAAAAAAAACCCAAAAAAAAACCCAAAATGGCAATGAGAAGTGAAAGTAAATCACATTTATTAGTACTATATGTTATGTTATACGTGATCCTGAGCCCTGTATGAGACATGCGTGCAGTGTTGAGACCCAACACGGGAAGAAGGAGGGCTCTAATTCCCACTACTAGTGACCTGAGGAGCTAGCTGAATCCTGGAAGTGGGAAAACCTGGATTTGAGTCTTTGCTTTTGTGTTACTCAACAGTTGGGTCATACAAATCTTTCTAATTTTAAATTTTCTGACCTGTCTGACACCCAAGGACAGTAGATACCAGGGCCAGGAGGATTGCCCCATAGCTGGAAACCTGCTTCATGAGTGGAGGGGAGAAGGAAGATGGAATAGAGAAGGGATCACTAAGAAAATGATGGCTGGAGGAAGCAGTCGGGATGGGAGATGTGTGCCAAAAGTAGGTAATATACCAAACATGATGAACTCTCAGTGTCTGTGTTGCAAGTCATAATGCCCAAAAGTAGAGAGAGAGTATGGGGAATATTGTCTGCCATAGAGGCAGGGGGAGGGTGGGAAAGGGGGAGTATAACAGGGATATTGGTGGTGGGGCATGTGCACTGGTGGAGGGATGGGTGTTTGATCATTGTGTGCTTGTAACCCAAACATGAAAGCCTGTAACTATCTCACAGTGATTCAACAAAATTAAAAAAAATGAATAAATAAAAAAAAGTTTTGTACCTGTAAAATGAAGTCAGCCCTACTTTTGGGCAGAGAATCTCACTGCTGAAGGTAGAAGAGAAGCAATGTAAAATGGCTGATGCACAGTCGATGCCATTATTGTCCTAGTACCTTCACTTATCATTTACATTTTTAAAAAAGATCATGAAATATAATTTTGCATTCAACTCTAAGAGTGTGGAAACTCATTTTCCTTTTCTGTAACAATCTTTGTTTTGACGTATTTAGAATATTCAAATTGTGGAGATGCAAATCTACAATTTTATTGTTTGGAAACTCAACCTTGGCTGTATATAATAGAAAGAGAAGGGTAGAAAACAGATCTTTCTCTAGCTAATGAAACTAATCAGCAGATAATTCAGAACACATTAAACTCTTAGATATTTATAAGCATTTCAGTATTTATCTTTCTTTGCCAGTCCAAAACACACCCAGGCCAATGTCCAAATAAGCAAAGTTTGAAAACAATGAAAAAAGCAGAATAGATTTTTTTTTATGGAAGAGTTTTAAAAAAAGATTTATTACAGTCCCAACCTAAAGTAGACAGGTGAATTCATAGCACTGCTGGCACTCTCTTACTTCACTTTGTGTTGGGATGACCTGGCACCAAGCAAAGGTTCCCATTTCTTTATCCAAACGAATTAATTTTGCTCAAACAGATGACACCATCGTATGAGCTTTCATGTGGTAAAGCTGGTAGATTTGTTGTGATTTCTATGATCAAGCAACAATAAAATCACAGGGGATGCAATCTATGGACAAAGCACAAATATAGTTAAGGAGAATCCTAGGAAATGAGAACTGTTGCTTTGAGAATAAACACCATGAAATTACTTATGGCCTTACTCCTTTGAAAAAAATTACCAAAGTGAAGAGTATTTAAATGTAATATGAATATCAAAATGTAATACAAATAACCCCACTGGGTCCTAATTGCTTGAGAGGGAAATCCTGAGTCAAGAAGCAACACCCATTTCTAATATTTTGAATGAAGAATCTTGATAAAAATACAAGTCCCCATTAAATGGTGCCTCATAATCATTAGTGAACAGTTAAGGCTTTGTAGAGAATGGATAGCTTTGCCTTCAAGGCTATTTAGAGGAGGCTAAAAACCGAGACCCCAAAGACCTCGATTTGCATAAAAAGAAGGCAGGACTACATTCACACAGGTACACAAATGGTACCCACACAGACAAAAGCTCTAAGAACTCATAATCTCTTCTTTGCGAGCTTCAGTCAGGGATGGCTTGCTAATTGGAAGAACTCATGAAAGTTCCTTACAATCCAATTAGCACTTCAGTGCAATTAAGTGGTAGAGGCTTCCCTATTCTGCAGAGACTGGCTTTGATCTTGTACTGAAAAATGTCCTCCCTGAAAGCCGTGGTTTTGATTTTTTTCTCAGTAATTAGTGCTAATTGTAAACCCAAGCCTGACCTGCTATAAACAGAGTGTTTTACCGCATTTGACACTAGGACCTTAAATCAGTGTTCTCTTTTGTCTATATTGTACTTGCTTATTAGAAGTCTGCCTATTTTGCTCATTATTTGATGCACAATGGATAAGTACATACTAAAGTCAGCTGAAACAAACGCCTTGATCTTAAGAGCTTGTGTGGGTATTTTCACTGATGTCTTTTAAATCCAGTCACCATAAAAGTAGCTGATTGAATTTCACTTAAGGAATATACTGTAGTTTTTCTACACAAAGAGTGACTATTGAAAAGCAATTTCTAAAGAGGTTTAGTGACCCTTGTATGTTTGGAAAATAAAAACAAAAGAGGAAAATGGTCTTTTCATAGGAGCAAACATAAAGAACTGCATAAATCAACTGCAGTGGTCTGCTGAAAAAAAATACCTCTGACAACGTCCGTTAAATCATTGTTCAGATTCATAAAAATGAATTTAAACACAAGTCTGTTAAGAAGCCAGTGAGATATCTATAGGTGGAAAAAAGATGCTGAAAATGTAAAATCCCAGATCTTGACTGAGATTTAGATAATACCCTTTGAAATAAACACACATTTTCTATGGAGATGAATATTAGGTAGGACCTTTGTTCTTCAAGTACGTTTTCAAACATTTTCTATTAAAAACAGGGAAATATATAAATGAGGATACACCTTGTCCAATTTGTAACATTAGAGATTCTGAATTAAGAGCAATTTAGTCCTTATGAAAAAGACATGGCCCAGCATATAGACATATAATTGTGAAGGGAAAATACATACCTAAATACTCACAGACACTGTATTTCTGTGTGTATTTAAGTAAGACACAAATTGACTCCATTGACTCCTTTGAAATAGCTGTTTTGATGATTTTTTCTCTCCAGACAAGAATAGGGCAAGAGTTTAGAAATTTAGGTATTTTTAGGGGCTGGAGCAAAAGTACAGCACGTTGGGCCTTAGCCATGCACACGGCTGACCTGGGCGCATTCCAATCATCCCTGTAGCTCTTGGAGCTCGCCAAGAGGGATTTCCTGTGGCAGAGCCAGGAGGAAACTCTAAACATCACCGGATGTGCCCCCAAACATAAACAAAACAGAAAACATCCATCTCTTATTTATGTCTTTATCTTCAATCGTTAAAAAGAACTCAAAGTATTAAAACCGTATGGTTTAGAAATCAAACAATAATATTAGGCTTATTTAAGACTCAGGGCTAGCCACTTGTCCCATCGTTTCCCTTCCTTCACCCCCAGGGAAAATTTTAAATCTCTCAGTCAATATTTCTCTCGTTCCCTTCACTTTTGTCTGACGGGGATTCACACCCAGCAGTGCTCAGGAATCACTCCTCGCTGAGCTGGGGCTCAAACCCGGGTCTGCCGCATACAACACAAGCACCTCCCCACTGTGCTCTAGCCACAGCCCCTCTGCTAGCAAAACGTCCCAGGAAAGGCCAGACCCCTGCTGCCTGGGTTCTCAGAGGAAGGGCCGCACGGTCCCGCAGTCTGTTCTGCTGAGTGTTTCCAGTGGCCCCATCCTCTCCACTCCCTGGCTCTCCCAGTCCAGAATTTTCTGCCTCTGCTCCTGGGAGTATCTCAGGCCTGGATGGAAAAGGTGAGGGGTACAGGGACAGTAGCTGGGAGGTCTAGCCTCATTCACACACACTTCCAAGACACATTTACTTCACTCTCCTCTCATTATCTCGTCTCCAATTTCCAAGACCTTTCTAAGACGCAAATGGCTCACTGGTCTTTAGCATTCTCACCTGCAGCCACTTTAATTTTGACTTCCTCTCTTTCTATTAAGGTGCTTATTTGTTAAAAAAAATTGTTGATGCTAATATATATATATATATATATATAAAGTTTATATACGTATATAAAGTTTGGCTTCTTAACGACAAACTAATCATGGCAATGATTTTTATAGAAATATAATTGACATATTACATTAGATTCAGATGTATATCTTGACTCAATATTTGTACTTTAAAATAATCCCTATAATATTTTTTATTAACATTCATCACCACGTAAAGTTATAGGGCTCTCCATATTCTCTTCAATACTATCATCCTTAAACATTTCAAAAATTATAGTTATCAAACCAAGTGTGAGGTGATATTTTACAGTGCATTTTGATTTGTAATTTTCTAATCATTTGAGATACTGAGCACCATTTCCTTTGCACACTGGCTGTTTTTCTCAGAAATGTGTCTATTTAGATCTTCGGCCTACTTCAAAATAATTTTCTTTCTGTTGAGTTGAGTAAGTTATTTATATATTTTAAACATTAACCCTTTACTGGGAATATGTTTTGCATATATTTTCTCAATGGGATGCTTTTTCATTTTGTTGATGGTTTACATTGTTTCCAAAAGACTTTTTAGGTCTCAATAATCCCAGTTGATTATTTGTTTGGGGGTGGGCTGGGCGGTCGAGGGGACACACCTGGCGATGCCCAGGGCTCACTCCTGGAGGGCCTAGTGGACCATATGTGGTGCCAGGGATGGAACCAGAGTTGTCCATGTGCAAGACAAGTGTCAATAGATTATTACTGGTTTAGGTGTCAAGTTGTAAATCTGGTTATGGTGGGTGGGGTACTGGCCTTGCCTGTGACTGACCAGGGTTTGATCCCTAGCACCTCATATGGTCCCCTGAGTACCATCAGGAGTGATCCCTGAGCACAGAGCTGGGAGTCAGCCCTAAACATTGGAGGCTGTGGCTCAAAGACAAAAACAAGTATTGGACAGGTTGCCTTAGCGATTCAGGGTTGTTTGTGGGCTCATCTGGTCTTTAGGAGTTTATTCTAGTTCCCTAAAAAATGCTACAGACTCTTTGATAGTGACTGCACGAGTCTTCTCACTGTGTAAAACGGACACTGATCATTATTAATTTTTCCAACCACGCACATGGAATAGCTTTCCATTTACTCACTGGCAAGAAACTGCTCACATACAAGCACCACTTCTGCTGTCAAAGGCTTTTCATTATCCCAATTGTGTACCACTGTTCTATCTGCACCTCAGCCTCACAGGGTGTGTTTCTGGGTGATGGTGATATCTTACTTTAATTGCAACTTAATGTTCTGTTTTTTGCATCCATTTTCCTAGTTTGGGGATGGCTTTCAAAAGGATGCACAAGTGTTTTAGTCTGTCATTGTAAATCCTCAAGTCCCAAGTCCTCATTTTAAAGACAGGATAACTCTTGCCTAGAAAGATTAGCAATATATTCTGGCTACTGATGAGGTTTGTCTAATTACTCAGTCGGGAACTTTCCATATCAACCACAGTGTTTGCATCATATTGGGGTCTATGTCAGTTGGATAATTTTTTTTTCTTGGTTGACATTTTAAATTGTGTATACCGAATAGATTTAAAATAATGTTTCCGTAGGAATTACTCGACCATAACTGCTGGAGAGAAGCTGCACTGAAAGCTGAATCTTCCAAAATTCCATTATGTTAACAGCAACCAGGAAATTGAATAAGAGAATTAAGGGCCTGGAACTCTTAGGATGTGCCAGCCTGGGAGAAGTTGCTGACCAACGTTGACAGCTGAATTTATCACCTATTCCTAAAGCCAGCAAGCCTTAAATTAGGACCTGTTAAATATAACATTTTCAATATTCTACCTAGTATGCACCCTAAATTGGATGTAAATAGTACCTTAAACATCTACAAGAGTTAAGGTGATAAAATTTTTCTGTGTTTGACTGCAGTTTTTTTAAACTTATTTTTAAAAACTTAGTCTTATTTTTATTTCTTCTTGGGGTGGTGGTTTTCCCAAGCGATGCTCAGGAGGCCCTTGGGGAGCCTCTCGGCAATTCCTGGCTGACGAGACTAGAGCTTCAACGCCAGGACTCGAGAATGCGGTGCTGCTGGAGCTCTACGGGGCCAGGGACCCCCTGGGTCACCCACAGTGCACAAGGGCTCTCGGGCTTGCACCTAAGATGCTGGGTGATCACAGGATATTAGGGCTCAAATGCCACATGCTAGGCAAGCTCCAAGCCCTCCAGTCTCAGGACCCAGGCTGCAGCTTCGTGGAAATCCTCACTTCTTACTTTTTATGTTCTGTTGTGGCCACCTACTTTAAAGTAACATCCACTATTTTCTTTAATCTCACGAATTATCTTCTTCTATGATGAACTGGTAGAACTGTTGCGCTGTCATCCTGCTGTTCATCGATTTGCTAGAGCGGGCACCAGTAACGTCTCCACTGCAAAACTTGTTACTGTTTTTGGCATATTGAATATGCCACACGTAGCTTGCCAGGCTCTGCCATGCGGGCAGGATTCTCTTGGTAGCTTGGTGGGCTCTCCAAGAGGGACAGAGGAATTGAACCCAGGTCGGCCATGTGCAAGGCAAATGTCCTACCCACTGTGCTATTGTTCCAGTCCATGATGAACTGGTAAGAAAAAGAAACCTAACAGAATACCTTAATTGAAAACAACATGCCAAGCCTACAGATGATTTGTGTATCACCAGAGGAAAAGAGAAGGAAACAGAGGAGAAACTGTAAGAGTCACAACACCAGACACACTGACTCTTCTCTCAGACAGCAACACTTAGCCCCTGCATAAAAGAAAGACTCTGAGACTCTGAAAAATTCAGCTATTTGCCAAATAGCTATGAGAGACAGCGCTAAGTTCTGAACCAAGATCTACTGTTCTTAAACAATTCAGTTACACAGATTAGAGATCCCAGTGAATCAAAGACAAAGCTTAATTTCCTTTAGAGCTCACATATATGTTACTCTTAATAGACTATTTTTAAACATGGAAAAAACTGGACAAGACATATTGGCATATGCCCATGAAAATATAGAGGAGGATTTTATTCTTGTATTTTAAGCAAATGTGACAATACTGAAACACAACAAAAATCTTTTAATGCAAAAGACTAATTTAATACAACCACAACTTGGCCAATATCTGGAAATCAAGAGAAAAGGCATCAGCAAACATCGGGAAGAAAAAGCCACAGTAAATATACTATGCACTCTCTTTACTAGGAAGCCTTTGACTCTCCCTCGGAGTAAAATGACTCTTATTTTAGAGACAATCCTAACAAGGTAGTTTATTTTTTCTTATACTTCAAAGTACATCAAAAGCAATCAATGTAAAGGAGTGAGATATTGCTAAAAGAAGGAACATGCTAACATCAAAACATCAAGAAATGACCATGAGGAACTTAAAAAAAATAACTGGAAAAAGATGTATCTGATTTGGAGGTTGTCAAACCACAGCCTGAAAGTCAATTTAACCTGCTGTCTGTTTAATAACAAAGTTTTACTGGAAATCAGCTCTGTTCATTTCACGATATACTATCTATGGGTTTTGCATGGCAGAGCGAGGGGTGAATACAAGCAAAAGGAACCATGTGGTCTGCAAAACTTAAAATATTTACTTTCTGGCTCTTTGCAGAAAGTTTGCCAAACCTGTGATCTTGGGTCATTAAAAGTGTGGATAAATAGCTTTCTAAACCTCACTGGTTCCCGTGGGACCAACGCAACTGAGCTCTCCAGAAAATGTTGGCTTGTGTTTAGTGCAGTTCAATACACGCTGTTCCCATAAAGCACCAGAGGCTGTAGTGCATTTCAGAAATATTTTCAGAAAAGATGATTATTTTTTTAACTGACGCATAGTGTAACCCTTCAGTTAACCAGAATATGCAAATAAGTGTTATGTTTCTCCTGGAATAATTCTAAGAAAAACTATTCTGGAGCTTGAGTCTCAAAATTATGCAACAATATAAGCAGATGAGTAAGACAAGAATCATTTCAGATACCCTCTCTCATATATTTCCCCCCTTCAGATCAAAGTTCAGTTCCAGTTTCTGGGGTCTGGGAACCTCGTGTTCCCTAAACGGAGTCGGTTGGAAACACTGATCATCAGACAAGTGAATTGGCAGTTTTTGAAGAAGTACCACTGTAATTTAAACTACTCCTTGATCTTTCCCTGAAGCATGCTGGAGGAACACATTTCCATAAAATTTTCTAACCCAATTTGAACAGTATAATGTGGACAGTGGGGAATAAATGGGTTTGATCAATTATGAATTCCTATGATATGTTAGTAAGCTATTCAGGCCATGCTTTACTATTCAGTATTTTAAACACATGTGCCGTGACATACAATCTTAAAACAAGCTTATGTTTTTCTGAAGAACCTCACTAGGGTATATTTGCATATTTGGAAATTTAATGAGCCCACACCTATCTTAAGATTATTAAGAGTACATTGTTTGGTCAGCTGAAGAAGATGAAAAGTTTTTAAACATTAGGAACAATTTAACCTTCTGCCTCCCAATTCTGAGACCGGGACTCATCTGGGCGCTACATATGGCTGGATGGGACTTCACTTGCTCCCTGCATCCCCTCACCCCGCCACCCCTGTCTTTGCAGCTCAGCATGAGTAAGAAGATTCCAGTGACTTCTAGAACACTACTGAAATGCCTGTCAAAAGTTCCTGCTACTGTCAAATACAAATCTAAAACTGTCTGCTCCCCAACTGTAGCCAATGCAACCAAGAGGGACTTTCCTTGTGGTATTAGGAGATAAAAATCACCATCACGTTACGGAGGAGACAAAACACCCTTCTGATCTGGAAGAGGACCAATGGGGAGACTGCCTGACTTGTCGTTCGGGCTCCTGTCTCCTCAGCTCTTAACGTTGGCTTCTTCAGTGGGGTTTTCCTCTATGAGGCCAGAAGCCAGGTCACTTCGTGAAGGGAGAGAACAGAAAGAAAAGGCCACTTCCAAGCATGTACTGGCTCCCTAGGAAAAGGTGACATAGGGAGTTCCTATATTAGCTATTTTCTGTGGCTGCTGGTAGTGGCCAAAGTCCCAATAATTGGCGCTTTTTTTTCTTTTTGCCATAGTCATCTTGACAGAGTGTGGTGGGAACATCTCAACTAGGCTGCTGTCTGTTACTGCACCCTCCCACTGCAGATATGGGGAGTCAAAACAGTAAAACAGAAGGCAGAGAGATAGGACCGCAGGTGAGGTCTTGCATCAATTTACCCAGGTCCCATCCCCTTGAACACTGCCAGGCGCGAACCCCAAGCAGAGCCAGGAGTAACTCCTGCACACAGCTGGGCATGGGCCCCCCAAAAGAGAAAATGAAACAAAGCAAGAAAGCTGTGGTGCAGAATTTCCCTAGCCTGGTCTTTGCCGCCACAGGCTCCCCTGGGTGGGCAGCCCTCAGGACGGGATGCTAATGGAAGTCACGGCACAGCAGCGAGGAGGGAGGAAAGCGCATCTATAAGGAGTCCTCAAGTACCAATTGCAGTGAAAGGCATCTATGCAACATTACAGGGGACAAGGAAGGGAGCAAATTCTGATTTTAATTGGCAACAATATACAATAAAGAGTGTAACAATATAGATTCTTTGAAACTGCAAATTTGATCCAGCTGGACTGGTACTGCAGGGAACAATCCAAGCCCAGTTCCAGGCTTGCTTCTGCTAAGCTCTGGTGAGGAACAGTAGGTGAGCAGCACAAATGCCCCGGCTGCAGGGGCCGGGGGACTCGGGCACGACCGCGAACATGGAGCTCCAACTTCTCCTTTCCCTCCTCACTGATGACGCAGGCTCAGGCCCATCTGCCGTCACAATTCTTCATCAGACTCCGATCCAGACTCAAGCTACACTCGGGTCTGGTCAAGGTCTGCCAGGAGCCTGAGCTCCTGGCTCCTTCCTGCACAGAGCCACGCTACTCTTCTACTAGGTCCTCATCTTTCAAAAACTTAGTATGTCGCCATCAGGTTTTGCGTGTTTGCTCCGGTCCCCTTTCCCCCGAAGCTCGGGTGTCATGTGTGGCATGATGGGTTTAGAAACATGCATGTCAGCTTGGCACAGAGCTGACTATAAATCAGGTTTTAGTGCTTTACTGAAAGACCAAAGAAAGGGCAGAGGACAGAATCAATAACATTTCCTTCACTAAAATGAAACAAATGCTCTTCCGCATCTTGTTACATAGAAACAGCCGGTGCCTAGGAGAGCTGTCCGGCATTCTGGACCACAGCGGGCCCTTCCTGCTACACCCCAAATCAGCTCCGGCGACCGCTCCCATGTGCCGGTACCCTGAGGTTTAGCTGTGCCCCTCTGTGTGCTTGCGAGTGCCCAGACCCACCTCAACTCAGCCTCCTTGGAGCTGCGGCCCCTCCTGGGCCTTGAGGAGCTGGAGCTGGCGTGGGCAGTCCCTGGATTGTGCACAGGCAGCACAGAGCCCACACAGGGAGCCGCCCAGCAAACGCTGGGGTGAGACGAAAGACGGCAAGTCCCATTGTCTGCTGTTACCTGCGACCTTGGAGCATGGTGCCGTGCACAGAACAGGCTCCCGGCCTCTGACAGAGCCATGGGGCAGCCCCCTCAGAGGCAGGGCAGGGGTAAATGAGTGGCAGCCGGAACTTTCCAAGCCAAGTCCCGAGAGAAGTTAAGAGGCAAATTTATATTTCTAGATGGATAAGGAAGGAAGAAAGGGCTATCATTTCCATAACCTGGATGGAAAACCTGAGGGCCTCGCAAGATTCCTGGCTACGACTAAAGCAGCTCAGCACTTTCAAGTCCTCCAACATCGCATTTTAACCTGTGTGTGGGGGATGGGGAGGGGGGTCCCCGAGCTGTGCTTGAGAGCTGGCAGCGACTCCTACCAAGTGTGGACGGAGATGTCACGTGCCAGAGTTGCTCGGAGGCTGCAGGGGCTGACAAGCGCGACTCAACCTGAACAGTTGGGGGGATCATTTGGTAGTGCCTGGGGTGAGATTCAGGGTTCGAACCCTTAGGCTTATCTCCTAGAAACTATATCCCTTTAAAACATCTTCAAAGATTGTCTCCTGGTAACCTTAGACAATGCTTACGAGAGTCTGTCACCGAGGAAAGCTCTCCCTGGCTCCTTGAAGCTAATCTGCCTTTTCTCTCTCCTCTGCTAGGTTAAAACGCTGGTCCACACTCTGACGACGAGCTGCTCGTGCTCCAAGATGGCTTTGAAGTCACCTTGGAGCTTCCTGGTTCCCTGGCTAAGCGACCAAACCCCCTTACCTTTCACACATGACCTAGTCTATACCCTCTTAAGAATTTCTATAGACCTTTTCAAATGTTCACTTTGAAAATCTGGACGCGTGAAACCAACAAAATAGTTTAGCAATAGCTTACACAAGCTGAACATAACAAAAGATGAGGTCCTAAGTCCTTAAACCCTGCATGTATGTGCTATGGCAAACTCTGTCCGAAATCAGCAAGTGCTCACCACTGACTGCACGGACTGGGTGGCGAAGTGCCGCACCCAGAATCGCGGTGGACACGCCTGCCTGTGCCTGCTCGGGCTCCAGGGGCTTGGGGAATGTTCCTAGATGCAGTTCATCTATTGCAGGGGTGGAGCTGGGGTGGGGTGGGGTCTTGCCGCAGAAAAGCTGGTGTCTGTAGTCTGGCGTTGAGGTGCTTCCGTGACAGGGCCTCTGCAGTCGGCTCTGCTTGTTTCCTGTCTCTCAGGATATAACCTTGGATTTGTTCTCCGTTTTTGAAATGTGATTTATATAATTTATTAAGATCATTTTGAATTCAAGTTCCAGCTTCCCAAGTGTTTGTAACTCCTGTTAGCTTAGTGTAATCTCCAAATTTAATCAGCATGCCTTTTACGCTGTCGCCAGACAGAAAGAAAACGCAAAAGGAACTCTAACTGGGTGACAGGGCAGAATCCTGCAGATCTCCAATTAATAGGCCCTACACTTTTTGAAAAGGAATTTTAAGGGGAAACTCCCTAAATAATCCATGTTTAGGGGCCAGAACATAATACAGAGGACAGGCAGCGCCTTATATGTAGCCACCCCAGGTCGAACCACAGCACCCATCCCTGGCCCTGGGAACACCTTGCAGTGAGCCCTGAGTCAGAGTCAGAAGAAAGGCTGGAGCAAACCTGGGCGTGGCTCCAAAACAAACAAGCAAACAAAAATGCACATTTACCAAATATTGACTAGATCTAGCTAGACACAATCTATTGACAAAGGGCAGCGGTTTCTGGGCTGGAATGAGAATGACAGGAGGCAATGACACTATCCATCACTCTCCTTCCAGCTATTTGCAGAGCAGAATGGTGGAATTGCAACCAAAGCTCTGCAGTGTGGCTCTTCTTAAACTGGTCGCTGTCACCAGAGAAACGGAAAGATCCCCAGGGGCAGAGAAAGAGCACAAGGCAGTGGGGAGCAGGTGCAGCCTGCAGGGCGCTGGGGGTCAGGCCTAGCCACACAGCTCCGGACACTGCCAGAGTTGGGAACTAAGTGTGGCAACAACAACAATAGGTAGAGAAGGAAGGAAGGGAGGAAGGGAGGGAGGGAGGGAAGGAGGGAGGGAAGGAGGGAGGAGCTTAGCTTTAGTTTTGGTGCTGTTTTCCAGCCACACTTGACTGGGCCCTGGCGGGACAGAGAGGGCGTGGGGAGGCCACAGTGATGCTGATGACCAAGCCTGGATAAGCTGCACATGAGGCAAACACCAACCTCTGTACTATCTTTCCTGCCCGTACTCTTATCTAGAATTTAAAAGTTGAAAGATTATTAAGTCAATATAAGAATCTAAAGATAGGGAACTGGTATTGTCATGAGATCCAATTGTTGGATGAATTTGACAGAATCCTTATGGAGTAAGTATACTAAAAGAGACACACTTGTGAAAAATTACTTTAAAATCAAATGCAGTTAGCAACAAAGATTCCGATTACTAAGACTCCAAACTGCTAAATTCTAAACCCCAATACTCTATACAGTTAAGCAAAAACAGTAAAGCAATTATGTCTGTACTGCTAAGGCTTTGTAAGTCATTCCAAATAGTTAAATACACTAAATTACTGTTAAAATATTGATAAAAAAATTTTCTTAAAATTAGCTTATCTCTCACGTGCCTGTGATATTCAAGGATATAAACAATAAATCTAACAAAAATGAACACTGGCCTTTAAAGAATGGTATTCAGCTAATCACAGATATTTTTACTAACAGCAATCTGATTGCTATATAGTTTATTTACTAATTTTATTCCAATTCAGTTATTTCCATTTACCAATATGTTTTGTGCATCTCTTTGTTAGACTATTTAACAAAAGGTACAGAAATGGGTTGAGGGAGAATTATAAAAAAATTAATCTCTCTAGATTCTGATTGATGAAATGTTTGATAAAGGGACATCTGCAATTAATGGAAAAAAGAAGATCTATCGAAAGAAGAACAAACTCTGAGCTGTGGTGTTCAGTTGAGAGTTAGTGAACTGACCTTGGAATTGTATTGTATAAATATACAATTCTGCACCAGTTAGTTTTCTGTTGGCATATACACCCTTTCTGCATATAATGTTAATGCATCATTTATTTAGATCAACAGAATGCTCTAGACAACTGTCCTAAAAATATAATAAGATTACCTGGTGTTCTGGGAATAAAAGAAAAGTTCTCATCTTTAAAATATGCTATTTTATATAATCAATTCTCAGATATTCAGTGTCTAGTCATTGAGCTATGAATTACCTATAAATATGCTCAAACATTTTTCCTCACCCTTCTTTTTCTTCATGTACTGTCACCAAATAAGCATTAGCATGGCCAGGACAAGACCGTCTAGATGACATAAATCTATTAGTTTGGCTTGCCAAAAAGTTGTGGGAATTCACTTCCCTGAAGCTGTCTTATTTTTATTAAAGTCTTTGAAATATGCTTAATTAACACAATTAGGTCCAAGACCAAGTAAACTTATCACATACAAAAATGATATCATACTATATCATTACAATTCTAATATGGCATCAGTTTACAAAGTCTTCTTAATAATCCTATTTGATACTTATTTACTTGATAGTCAACATTAAACATGCAGATCAAACCTTTTGAAGTTAGTACAGTTTATGAAACTTGTCTTGGCATAATATACTACCTATATAGAGGGAGAATCTCATTAACTGAGATTTGGTTAATTTATAGCCATATTTTTCACTGTAATAGCATCGGGGTTTGAGGATTGTGGCATGAATTGGAAGGAAACGTACCTTCAATAATACAAAAATGAATTCTATAAATCAAACAAAAAAGGGCACATGAATATGAATCAACTTGGATGTAAGTCTGAGAATTCATCTTTTTGACCATGATAACTGGAGATTTTGAAATAACAAACATATAAATAAAACCCAATATTCCATTTGTGGTGCCAGAATGAGCACTCCAGGGGCCCAGCACAGGCTTGCACACACAGGCCCGGGCTGGGCTCTGGCGCTGGGAGGCTCTGGACACCCCTAGCTGGGGCTCCAAAGCCAAAGAGAACGTCCACTGGTAAGTGTCTGTGAGTGGTGCTCTGGGCTCTCTCTCTTAGTTAAATCTGATTTTTTTCAGAAGAGACACTTGAAGTTATCTGACATAATATAGGTAACAATGTTCTATGGGGAATGTTTAGTATCCCAACTTATGGTAGGTCTGATGTAAAATGGCTGTACAATGTGAGAGTCAATATAATCACTGGTTTACTACAACCCTTAATCTTCTGATTTTTTTCCCCATGTTTGTTTCTTTTGGGAACACACTAGCCAATGTTCAGAACTTATTCCTGGCTTTGCTCTCAGTCCTCAGTCCTGGAGGGGTTCTAGAGACCATATGAGATTCCAGGCAAGCGTAACTCTCCTGTACAATGTCTCTGGTCCCCCTCTGTCTCATGCTATATTTAACAAGTGTGGGCATGAATAAAAGGTAGAAAGGGTTTACTTGTATATCTGAATGTTCACAATGATCATTATTTTTTTCCTTTATAATTTTTCTCAAATATTTGACTATAGAAGGGATCATTTCTTCAGAGATTAAGGGTATAAAATAAAGGAGTCTGGAAGCTGGAAACAATCCTAGGGATGCTGAAGATTCCTGCTCCTACTCCCAAGCGGCCCCAGATCTCCAGACGCCAAGCAAGAAGTCCAGTGGCTTCCCCCAGGGCTGAGCCTGGCCACTGCAAGTACGTAGGGTTTCATTTCACAAATCTTTGTTCTCTCCACTGCTTGCAAGAATAAGGAACATCTTAAGTATTAGGAAGTAGAAGAAGTTAGAATTCCCTAACAAACATTTCTTCTCTTTGCTAGATTTTCCTCAAACTAAAATACACAGCTGGGCTGGAGTGGTAGCACAGCTGGCAGGGCCCTTAGCTCTCCTGTGGCTGACTTGGGTTTGATTCCCCAGAACTCCACAGGGTTCCCCACACACACACACCAGAAGTCGCAAGTAAGCACTGAGCATCACGAGGTGTAGTCACCAAACAAACAACCAAACAAAATGAAGTCCTTAGAATGCTGATAGAGATGGTAAAGATATTACTTGAATTGTTCACATTTCTAAGGAGCTTATGCTTAGTCAACAAAAAGATACTGGAAAAACTGTTTGTTTACCTGTACTAGATACCTGATGAAAAAGGAAGATGTTGCTCCTTCTCACGGTGGCTAAATGCCCAGACAGCAGACGGTGTTGGTATCTGACAGGGTCTGAGAGCAGGAGGCACGTGCTCAAGGCTTCCCATAAGGAGGAGACTTTGCTTTCCCTCTGTCTGGGGCTGCCTATTCTGACGAGAGTGGACAAACAGGGGCCAGAGAGAGCCCAGCACGGAATGCACTTTTCTTGCATGCAGCTGACCCGGGTTTCGATCCCTGGCATCCCAAATGGCTCACTGTGCACTGCCAGGAGTAACCCCTGAGCATCACTGGGTATGGCTGCCAAACAAAGCAAAGCAAAACAAAACGAAAAAGGAGTGGACAATCAAGTGGCTGGAAGGGCTGGAGTGATAGGACAGCAGGTAAGGCACTTGCCTTCCATACAGCCTACATGGGTTCAATTCCTGGCACTCCATTATGGTCCCCCCAGCTTGCCAGGAGTGACCTCTGAGCCCAGAGCCAGGAATAAGCCCTGAGCAACCAGAGTGTGGCCCAATCCCCCCAAGAGTCCCCCCTAAAAAATGAGATGACTAGAAAAAGAAACGTTTTGTTTTATAAAAATGTCTATGGCATTTTATTCTCTTACATTTTGGGAACATTTCACATTATGGCATGCAACAGGAGGAAAAACAGGCAAGATTTTAAAAGAGATTATGAAACAGATTTCAACATAAACCGTCTATATACTTAAGATCTCAAGCTGTACCTTGTACAGATTGAAAAAACAACTGCTTCTAGATTCTTGGGGGTAGGGCAGAATAATAAGTATTAGATACATCTATACAATGGGAGACATGTTATAGTCACATTCACCTTCTCTCCCTTCCTTCCAAGCCTGGCATTATGAACTAATGAAGGTGTAGATGGAAATTTCAGGGTGTTTGTTAGTTAAACACCAAATTCAAAACATTAAATGCTTAGCCCTCACCACTATAACGGGCAAAGAATACAGAGTTAGGTGAAGGGGGGCAGGTGCTAAAATTTATTCCAGTATTGTATTAAAAATCTAATTGGTGATAGTTCTTCCTAAGGAGGTTTACAAAGAATCATAATATACAGCACTGTAAAAACTGGGTTTATTAAAACAAAATGTGTCTTTTAAATGACTGTCAAACATTTTTTATCTCTGCGCTGTTGTGAATTTGTGGGTTCTCATTTATTTCCTTTTTAATTTTCTGCATTTTCCAATGGACGAAGAATAAAATGCACACATTTCAGTGGCTCCTGTACCATCATGTTATGAGGTTTACTTCTATCACTGAGAAATTTTCTACAGTTCTCCTAACTGGGTAGTATTACCCTCGTTTTACAAAGGACAATATTAGAGGACCCAAGTAGATGAGTTTTGCTTAATTTCTACATAAATATTTAAATATCAGAGGTCACATTCTGTTCTTTAAAGAGGAAAGTCAAAGCACTATTGAGATGCATGGCTTGTTACTATTAGGAGGCGCACTGTGGCCTTTGGGTACAAGCCGGTCACCTCGTTGTAGCTGCTCCCGAGTATTTCCCTGAACCCCTCAGACACCCATGGCCAAGCTTACACCAGGGCACCGGAGCACTGGACAGTGGGGAGGGCGCCAACCTTGCATTCTGTCAGCTCGAGCTGGAACCCTGGCACACATACAGCCGCTGAGCCACCAGGAGGGAGCCCTGGGCAGTGCCAGGAAAGAGCTCCGAGCAGTGCTGGGCGTGGCCCAGAAGCCCCCCAACATCTAAACAAACAAAGCTCACATCATGAGATATATCTGCCTTTCAGGGAAGAGGCTTCTAACCTGGCTGATCAGACAAGGTGCTGGCTCAAGACAGAAGCGCGCACACAGCTTGTGCTCTCAATACATTTAAGCAGTAATCCATGTGTGGGGAAGCGGAAAGGAGGAGCTGGCGGGGAGGAGGCTGAGAAGCATAATGGACACAGGGGTGGCTGGGGAAACTGGGAGAGAAGGCGAGGGCTCAGTGCAGGCACCACATGCCCAGAAGGACCGGCAGGGCGCGTTAGCCCAGGCACTGGGGCAGGGGACAGCAGAAGGCCGAGCCAGGCTCCACAGGCCCTTGGACTGCTGAGTCCTGGCCCCTGAGTTTCTGACTTAGTTCATCTGTGTTGGGATCTAAAACTTTACCTTTCTAGCACGGTACCATGTAATGCTGAAGCTCTAGGATAGGAAAGCATGGGTAAGGGCTGAGGCAAGGGTCCTGGGGTCCCATGGGGCTTAAACTCTTGGTTTGCTACTTAGAGATGTGGAATAGCTGACAAGTTATTTAACACCTCAGGCCTCAATTTTCTAATCTGTAAAATGGGGATGGTTATGACCTGTGAAGTTTAGACTGTATAAGGCATGTGAAGTGCTTATGGCAGCTCGTTAAGAGTTCAGCAGACTTTATACACAGATACTTAAAACACACATAAAGTGCATTACATATATACTTGGCTTAAACAAAACTGCACAGTGCTGAAGCAACTCCCATCAGGATAACTGATCGAATGAAAGCAAATCAGCCACAATATGATTTTAATTGCCTTTTAGATAAATAAACCCCTTTCAAACTATGGAGTCAAGCTAATCATATCATTGCTATTTCCTTACATTTCTAGCATTTCAATCAAGACAGAAGCACCAATGCTAGTGGAACCCATGGTAACCGAAGAGCATAAGCCTCCACCCACCCATTAGAGCCGGCAATAATTTGGCATTTGTTATGTGAGTTAAACCGTGTAATGGTGTGTGAGAAATCAGTTTCTGCTTCCCTGGCCCTTTGGAAAGCGGCTTGTCCCCCCCAGCGTGCCTTGCTGAGGCCCAGAGTCAGCTGTGCTTTCTCTCAAGAGCCCCTCTGGAAATGAGGGAACATGGAGGTTTCCTTTCAGAGAGGAAGAATCCATCACAGGGGCTTGATTATCGATAATGACCATTTCTATTTTGAGACTAGCAGCTAACCACGACTTAAACTGTTCATTTTAATAAGTATTCACCACAAACCCTCAATCCTTCAGAGAACATCCATTTTAAAGGCGAGTGATAAAACTACAACCCAATGAAAGGACTATTTTTTTTTTTTTGCTTTTTGGGTCACACCTGGCAATGCACAGGGGTTAATCCTGGCTCTGCACTCAGGAATTACCCCTGGCGGTGCTCAGGGGACCAGATGGGATGCTGGGAATTGAACCCGGGTTGGCCGCATGCAAGGCAAACACCCTACCCGCTGTGCTATCGCTCCAGCCCCATGAAAGGACTATTTTTATGACAAGATTTTAAAAAATGTATCCCACTTATTTACCTTTATGATATACAAAGAAAATGGAAAGTTAAATATTAAACTCTTTTGAAGAACAACTTTAAGAACAAATTCATCTTCAATGCTCACAAATCCTTAATCTTAATTTAAGAAGTAGTTCAGAACTGAAAATACAAATAAATTTAAATGAATAAGCTTTTTGGGTCATGCCCAGCAATGCTCAGCAGTAGCTCTTGGCTCCGCACTCAGGAATTACTCTTGGTAGTCCTCAGGGGACCATAGGGGATTGAATCCAGGTTGGCCTTGTGCAAGGCAAATGCCCTACCCACTGTACTACCATTCCAGCCCCAATAAGCTAATTTTAAAAACTCAGAGATACACTACCTGTCCATGGGGGAATTTCCTGTATTGCATCTTGTAGGAGATAGAAAAATGAGTAAGTGTTCAATTATTATTTTTATGGAGCTGATAAGTCATGGAGAGTCAGAGACCAGGGCACGAGAGGAAGAGGAACCACGGGAGAGAGTGACAGAGAATTTGATGCTTAGGGCAGGGTGGAGGCCGCCAGTGCAGCCTGAGAGGCTCACTCCAGAGAGGAGGCGGGGGAGGGGGGGAATGGAAGCACCTCAAGGAGAAAATTCTTAATGCTGACCTCATCACCCTGCTCGGTGGCAAGTAACTTGGCTCTTGGTAAAATCTTAATATTTTATTTTTCTTTCCTGTTTGAACCTCTGTGCCGGTCACAGACAGACCTCAGGAGATTTTACAACGAAGGATCACAGTGTGGGCCAGTGCCCCTCTGCTCTCCTCGGAGAATCCAGGCACACTGAGCTTTGACGTCTGGAGCACTCCTCGCTAGGAGCGGAGTAAGGATGGGGGAAAGGAGGGGACCAACCAGGTCAGGTTGGCTTCCCACGCCTGGCTTCGCATGTCCCATGGGTCTGTGAACACTTGCTTCACTGTGACAGAAAGACAATGTGTTCACTTTATAGAAATCTCAGCCGGGATCATTCTGTGATCCCAGAATGGTACCAGGGCAGGGTCGGTGCAGAAAGAATTCTGTTTGGTATTCTTGCTTGGACATTTCCCAGATGATCTTCTTGACATCTTCCACTATAACGATTGGGGGCAGGGGCTGCGGAACCAACAAATGAATCCAAGAGGTCAAAAAAAATTAATATATATATATATGTATATTGTTCTAGACTCATACAAAATGACTTCTCTAGCAGTTTGGCTGCAGCAGTAAACTCAACTCTCCCCTCTGGAGAAAGATGTGCTTGAACAGAGTTTTATTAGAGGGAAAAGTACAAGGAAATCTGAAGTACCATTTATCATGACAATGCTGGCTGTCACTGCTAGGCTCTGCCCTGCTCCTAATAAAGTTCTGGAGTAACAGAATGCAGGATTTGGACTATAGCAATAACTTAATGAGAAGAATTTTACATCATTTCCTTTAGAAAAAAAAAGACAAGGATGAACCCTAAACACAAAGGAAAAATACATTAAAAATATAGGAATCTCTACTTAAAGTCAAACGGATTGTAGTTTTTAACTGGTAAGCACGTAATATATAAACCAATTCTGTCATTTATAAATAGAAGAGCTTAAGAATATTTGTACTTTAGATATATAAGGGTATACTCTTCAGGATTAGAGTAGTGAGCCACAAATCTGGACCTTATCTATATAAAACAATTTTATATTAGGATGTCAAGGAAATGTTCAAGGTTCATATAAAAACAAATCATTCAGAAACAGTTATGGACTACTCTGCTTTATAATCCTCTCATTCAATGCACTGATGAGTATAACACATGACAATAAACTTGCTAGGAAAACACCACCATTATTTTCCAATGAAACTTTGCAGAGAACCAGAAAGGGTAGAAACACGTCCACCTGCTCAGGGTGCCACCACTGCATCTCATTTATGCAGAGTTTCAATTAACTGATAGGACTCACAGACAAGGGTTCTATAAACCATTTTACTGAGCATACGTCCTGGTAATAATGTCATGTTAAGAAATGGAGGGCAATCTGTCTACCTGTCATATTTAATAGATTTCTCGTAAATAGCCCACAAGCGCTCCTGTTATCAGGCAATAAATTATATGGATGACCCGTTGTACTTTCATAATTAAGGGTCTGCGCCACTTCCTTTATGATCAAGAATTGAAGTAGGGAACGAAGGGAGGGAGGGGTCTTCAGGTTTCCAGCCTTGTCTATTGCTCCCCTATGCCCTGCTGCCACCACGGTGAAAGGAAGTCTAATTCTGAGGTCAGAGTCAGAGATGTTTGGCAAGTTGTTTGGTTATCAGCACCTGCATCTGTATCGCACCACTCCCTTTCCTCCCCGGCCGCTCTGCCCTTTCCAGTGGCCTCTGTTCCTTCTAGTCCCCAGTCTCATAAAAGTCCTTTTCTCCACAAGTGAAGCTCAACAAAGACCAAGCTCCCAAACTGTCCCAGGTGAACGCTCCCCAGGCTAAGAACTCTGCGGCCTCCTAGGAACGGGGGGTGGGCAGATTCCCCCGCCTCCCGGCACACCCCACCTCCTCTGCATAGAGACAGCCCAGCTCTGCAGCTCCCAAGCACTTGGCTACACCTCCTCCAAACATCACAGCATTAACAGCCCAGTGGGTGCACAGCAAATCTGATGGGAGAGCTGCAGAGAAGGCCAAGCTCAATGAGCAAAAAAAGTAACACAGAAGGCTCGACGGGCACGTAAAGCAGCTCAGTAAATCCTCCGACAGTAACTTTAGCAACACCAATGTGAGATATAATAATGATCACAAAATGACTTTTATTGATCCATTTTCGAATAATTCATTAGCCATTGCGTTGTAAAAATAAATATGAAGCAAAGTTGTTTGCATCTGCCAAGGGGATGGGCTTGGGGGCTGGGAGGGAAACTGAGGACATTGGTGGCAGAAAGGTCACACTGGTGGTGGCACTGGTGTTGGAGCAGTGAATGCCTTAAAAACTACTGCATCATGCATGAAACAACTCTGCAAATCACAGTGTCATAATTTATCTTAAAAGTCCTTTTATCTACCCTCTGGAGTAAACTCAGTGCTTCTTGTGGGTCTGCCCTGTTCCTTCTTCTGGAAACCTGGTGAGCTACAGGGTTCCACAATCCGAGCCCTTCTGAGAAGGAAGAGCTAAACTCCACAGAGGAAGCCAATACAGAGATGGCAAAGGGAGATAAGAAGAGTCCTTTTACAAGACACAATAAAGCAAGAATTAGCCAGAAAATTCAGGGGATGAACCTCTAGTCTATGTAGTTGGTGCCACTGCAGAGTTTTTAATAAGGATATGAAAGAGTTAAGCCAGAACCCCTGGCTGTCCTCCCCCAGGTAACTTTGGGTGAAGGCACCATGACCACCTTTGTCTAACACTCATCAGAATAGGGCGTGAAGGTGGGGAACAGCAGAAGCAGAGGGACAGACAGAACAAAGAGGAAGGGGGAGGATGAGGAAGTTGCTGGGAGAGAGTTCTAAGATTGACTTCTAGACTTACAGTTCTGCTACAAATGAACAAAAAGTATGAGTTAATGAGAAAGAATTGTGCAGCTAGTCCTGACCTCCAAACACGGTACTTTTAAATGTCATGCTATTTCTATTTTCCGAGTATAAATTCCCAAGAGAAATCTATTTTAATTTTATGAAACGCAGACAGCTGGCCCGGGTGATAGTACAGTGGGTATGCCATTTGCCTTGCGTGAGGCTGCCCTGAGTTGGATTCCCCAGCATCCCATATGGTTCCCTGAGCCCCGTCAAGACTGATCCCCAAGCACAGAGCCAGAAGTAAGCCCCAGGCCCAGCCAAGTGCAGGTCCCAAACAAACAAATTTAAGTAAATAAAATCCAGTTCGGTGTGGAGAGGCAGTACCAGAGGCCATGCACGTGCCCAAGTGACTCTGGTTCAAATCCCAGCACCACACACATACAGACCACAGGGGTGACTCCTGAGCACAGAGTCAGGGAGCCGATGAGCAACATGTGCACATGGTCCAAAACAAAAACAAATTCTGATGCAGTATCTGACTATTAACCAGTGAACATAGACTGATACAAAGACAATGTTACAGATGCCATTCATCGTACTGTGGGGTCGCTAGAGCTATCAGGTCTAGTTCCAAGATCAGGAAAGTTCCTCATACAATTTCACTTCCAGGAGTTGAGTTCCTGGACCCCTCACCGTATCATAAGCTGACTCTTCCCAGTGACCTCTCCCTCTGCTCAAAGTATAGCCAGGGTTTGCTTCTTGCCATCAAAAGGGTCTAAAGCATCTGAATCAAAGTCAAATAACATTTTTTAAAAATGGCTTATCTCTTTCTCACTAGAGAGAGAAAAATAAATGATCATGTAAGTAAAGTGAGTGAAAGTTATTTAATGTTGAGCGGTCCTATTCAGAAAATTAGTTTTAATTTTTTTAGCATTCATTTTAATATACAATAAAGAAGTTTTACAGGGGATTCTCAAATATACATTTTTTGGCAAAAAAGGATTTTTTGTTACTGAAGCTACCTACCTATACTGTTTTAGACCTAAACCTTTTGTAGAAAATCAGAATGAATTAATATGGTGTGTAAGATAACCTACTATGTCAAAGTGCCAGAAGTTTGACCAATTCCTTTTCATGGAAGTTTGAAAATGTCAAGTTCATTTTTAAACCCATGGCTAGTTTCATCTACTTTAAACCAAAAGTGACAAAATAAGAATTGACTGGGGGGAAAATTCTGCAATCCACTGTTCTTAATATTTGATAATCCATGTGAAGCAGGTTTACCACAAAATGCTGTGACAGAACAAAGATGACAGATAAACTCCTGTGACCAAATTAATTGGAAATAGATGCCTCAGTCCTGTGATCCTACTTCAGTGTTTGAAAGAATTATACGCACCTTCGGAGCATTCCACGTCTAAGGATGATTAGTCCTTGTACTGCTGGCATCCGGCTGATATGGCATGTAGCCAAGTGTCTCGGGAGAGAGCTGAAAGTTCAGAGGAGGTGGTGCAGAATGCATACCCATGCCAGTGTTACCTCCGAGAACATTCTGGCTTTTCTGCTGGAAGCGGGTCAGAGGGAGAGAGCCATTCACTTGGTGTCTGTGATGTTTGCCTTCCAGGCTGCCCCGAGGAGACCTTCTTAAAGGAGTCTCTTTGTTACATTAGTTTCTCCATTTTTTTGCCATACTGCTAGCAATGTACCATAAAGTAACCTAAGGCCTCTTATCAGAAAATCTATATCCACATCACTTTCCCCACCTTTATTATGGCTTACACATGTCAGAATGATCACTGTTAAGCTATGGCAACAAGTCCTGAGGAAAACGCTAATGTTTTCCATTTGTCTGAAAACAGTAAGAGGCCAACATCAAACATCTGTAACCTTGCAGCTAGCTAAAAACAGCTGAATAATAAGCATAACCCAAACATTGCTAATTAAATGATTAAATACCATCCCAATTTCTAATTGTATACACAGTTTCTCTTGGATTTCCTTCAGTGTGTGGAAAGAGAGAAGGAGTGAGTACTGATGAAACAAGGCAGGTGCCCTCTGGTAAGTGCTGAAGTTAAGTAATAATATGTACATAAGATTTCCTGACTTTTTTTCAGTGATGAGGAAGTGTTTGAAACTTTCCATGACATAAACATTTAAGAACATAAAACCTAGCAATTTTAGAAGGCTATGATATTATCTAATGTGACTGAAATAAATGTTCTTTTAAGAGTAGAAATATAATTTATTGAACCACTAGTGCTAAACTACTTTAGAAAATGACCATATTAAATTTATGAGATAAAATGTATCTGTAGCTGGTATAAATATTTCAATGTCTAATACTGATAGGTGCTTTTCATTCTAATAAATTTACTGTTTTATCAAATCAACTGGAAGAGAATATAAAGAAACCTGAAGTATACAATTACTTTAATAGGCATTTTTGTTGTCATGTTTGACTTCCAGTTATAAATGATGTTAATGTTCTAAAATAAACTTTTTGAGGTCATCAAATAAAAAGAAGGAAAAATAGTTTACTCAAGTTTTAGAACAACATACAAATAATATTAGTTATGCTGATCTGTTTTGTTATACTAAGAATAGGTAACAAGAAATATCTTAGTAGCATATATTGATAGATTTTTAGGTAAATAGGTATTTCCTTAAATCAAATAGAATATTTAAAACAAACTTAAATCATATCCTTTAAAAATGTGGGGTAAATAGTCTTTTTTTTTTTTTTTTTTGCATTTTGGGTCACAGTCAGAGATGCTCAGGGGTTACTCCTGGCTCTACACTCAGGAATTACTCTTGGCAGAGCTTAAGGGATGATATGGGATGCTAGGGATCGAACCCGGGTCATCCTTGTACAAGGCAAACACTGTACCCACTGTATTATTGCTCTGGCCCCTAAATAGTCCTTTAAATCACATTTAATTGGAATTTTTCTTGACAATAGCTTGCTATTTTCATTTAAAATATAGAGTATACATAACATGCATTAACATTAAATTTTGTTAACCAAATGATACACTTCTGAATGTAGTCTTAGTCAAATGACAATTTTGTAAACTATCAGTGACTCAAAATGAAAGAGTGAGAGAGTAGAAAAGATACTTCCTAAAGGATATGCAAAAGCCAAAACCCACATTCGTATGTATTTTAAGCTACACATATCTACAAAATGATTGCTATTGCTTTTTAAATTTTTCTAGCTACATTCCTCTTTTAAAAAAATTTAGACATGTGTTAGGCTGGTATTTACCTTTAAGAGCTAAAATCTATCCTGAAAAAAGATTTTTATTTTAAAATAACAATAAATTGTGAAATAAAACACATTTTTAAGGCTGATGTTTTGTTTATAGTGAGTTCTCTTAATCTCTTTTCCTAACTCTCTCCTTCTTTTTCTTAATGTGAGAAAAGGAGATCATCTAAATTTTGTAGCTCAAAATGGACATCTAGGGCTGGAGAGAAGTGACCCCTGTTCGTATGTCCAGAAAACAGAACATGCCTTAGGCGGGTACATTGTGTTTCAACAATGTATAAAGACATTCAAATTTTAAAAGTCAGGCTAATTTGGCACATGCTGAATATATGTGGTGCACCCAGCTAAGTGGAAAATTGGAAACTGGGTTCGAGTGTCTTTAATACTACATGAGGAGATGCAGGTAGGTCAAAGGCAAGAATCTCTGCCTGTCTAATGACTACAGGAACCAACTTTCAGGTAGCTCTAAAATGAGGTCAATTCTTTAATTTCTTTGCGGGGAGGGGTTGGGCATACCCAACGCTGTTCAGGGCAGCTCCTGGCTCTGAGTCTCAGGACGTCCCTTGTGGTGCTCAGGGGACCATATGTGGTGCCAGGAATTTAAACTGTGGTTGGCCAGACCAAGGCAAATGCCTAATTCCTGCACAATTTTTCTGGCCCTGGCTTACATTAAAAGTTGTAAGGTCCACTGACATTAATATTGGCAAAAAGAAAAAAAAACACTGCTGGATTTCATTTTTGCATATTTATCTGTTTGAAAACAAAAACTAGTAAGTAAAATCAACACAAGTAAGAGCATGACTGGGTTTTTATAATAGAAACTGCTAATTTTTATGTTTTTCCTTATTATAAAAAATTAAATAAGGTTTAAATGTCAAAAAAAATTGAAATCCTCTTCACAGTACTAGCTGTATATAATGTTTCAATATTCTGAATCCTGTGAGTAATCTGAAACCAAGTAATTCCATACAGGAAGTCTAACCAAGATACCACCTTTCTACTCATTACCACCTTTTCGGACTGAAGAAACAGACTAATCAGAGAACTTACTGCCCGAGAGTAGAGAGTATGGGGGAAACTGTCTGCCAGGGAGGCAAGAGGAGGGTGGGAAAGTGGGGGTACACCAGGTAGATTTGTGGTGGGGAATGTGCACTGGTGGAGGCATGAGTGTTTGAACATTGTATGACTAACTCAAACATGAAAACTTGCAACTGTATATCACATTATTCAATAAGAAAAAAAAAAAGAAAAAAAAAGAACTTACTCACCAACCACTGTCACTAGTCTTTTACATCTTAAATCATTTTTAAATCATTTAAATCATTTTTCTCTTGAAGATGTTGTATAGGGTGCCAATGCTTTTATAAGCACAATCAACACCCTCAGAGTACTGAAAAATAGGTATGTGCTGAATATACAGGCTGCTACTAACAAATCCCTTGTTTATGAATTTAGTTTCAGGAGGTATTCCTAAATAAATGTTTCATAAAAAGGTCGAGTAATTAAAGATCATTATTACTAATGAACGGAACATCAGACACACAAATAACAAGTAATACTGATGACTGGCCAAATTGGGATGTTTTAAAATGTGGAAATTTTGCTAAAACTATTTGAAAACTTAAAATAATTCTTTTGGATATGGAATCATATTTGAATTGATTCAATAATTAAATGTAGAAGTGAAAAAAAATGCACCTTTTGTTTTGTTTAGAATAGGTAACTTCCTACTTGAAATTTAACCCCAAGCTAAATTTTGTTGGACAATAACAAAATCTGGGAAAGAAAGAATTTTGTGCCAAGATGCCAGCTCTGTAAAGTACCTCACAGGAAGTGCCAAGTGGCTACTTACATAGCTGAATTTCTACTTAGCCTCATTTGCAATATGTACTGACGTAACAGTTGACCTGATGTATCTGCAGCCTGAGAGCTGTGTAAGTAAGTCAGGCTCTGACTCCCTGACTCCCGTTAGCTCCCCTGCTAAGCCTTCGTAAGCTCCACTGCAGGGGCGACTGCTGGTTGCCTCGAGGTGCCTTTCTGTTCCTCGGCTAAGTGTTCAAACTCCTCCAAGAAGTTATGTGGATCCTGAAGTTGAATTCCTGAATGGTAACAGAGCATCACCTTGGAGGAATGGACTTTTCAAGAGAAAAAACCTTTCTTGAGCCCCGTAGTGGTTGCTTTTGTCTCACTCTTTTTGTAGGAAGTGAGCCCAGTTCTCTTCCTCTCATCCTTTCCTTTCCAGCCCCAAAGTGGCTGAACTATTGTCCCCCAGAGCAAGGGCCGAGAGCTGAAGCGGGATAGGCATTAATTCCATATGTTCGAGAGACAAAAGGAGTACTTGGTGTCTTTTGCTTTTCTTGGGGTTTTGTGGCAGATTCGGGGTCAAAGATGCCTAATCCCTTTCATTGACTTGATAATCTTCATGGTGGGTGAGAGTGGAAGCTCTAGAGCCAATCCCCATAAATTTGTATTTTAGTTCCAGCCTCTAAAAACTGTCTATCTTTGGTTGAGTTATTTACTTTCTCTGTCTCTTAGTTTACTTATCTGTAATTTGGGAAATACAGTAATAACAGCACTTGCCCCAAGAAGCACTACTGTGAGATTTCATTAACAAATGTGGGAACCTGAAAAGCAGGCTTACTCTGACATATGATTAAAAGCTAAAAAATATGAACTATAATTCTCTGGGATTCCCTCAGGAGGGGGACAAGCCATGCTCTCCCCCACACCCCAGTCCTGGCAGCCATATCCACATGTCAACACTGCAGCCACGCCAGGGTCCAACTCCACCACTTCACTAATATTGTCTGAGACACCAAACTGTGAGAAATTTCAGGTACCCTGGTACCCAGACTGAGAGCTCTATGGTCCTCTCGGAGCAGGGATAAATGGCCTCCCCCTCCCTACCTCTGGAAGCCCCCGCAGCCAGGCCCACCCCAACAGCCACCACCATGCCAACTCACTGGCCCAGACCACTGATCCTGTAGTCTCTGGACTGTGTGGCCACATATGTGGTCACACAACCCCCAGTTCCTCAATATTGAAATTCTAGTAGGGAATTAGATGGGAAAGTAACATCAAAGCCAACTAAACTCAACAAACAGAACAATAGCACAGAAGGCTCAACCAGCAACAAACAGCTTAGACAAAAGCAATCCCTAGACAAAAGCAACTCCGTGATGAGACATAACAATTTTTACATCAAAAAACTGATTTTTTTAAGAAACATCAATTTGAATATTGAAGCTTTATTATCTAACCAATTTCATCTCTATAATGGTATCAACAGTTTTGGCTTTTGTCTACATTAAAATAAATAAGCGAACTATTGTTGATAATTAATATTGTTGATAATGCTAGTCTTGTTTGCTAATCAGCTAAGCAGAAGAGATCATAAATGAACAAGCAAGACATGTTTCTGTACAATATGAAAGTCTGAGGGAAGTTGTTTTGTGTGAACTGTGTGTACCTTCTAAGGCATGGCGAGGGTTTCTTTGCTTTAGGATTCCTGAGGTGACATAACATCCTAACTTTGCTTTTTTGAGGGGGGCTCAACTAGTGGTATTCTGGGGCATGGCATCAGGTGGTAGGGATTGAAACCTGGGTCTGTGGCAAGAAAGACAACTGCTCTGCTGCTGTGCTATCTCTACAGCTCCTTAGTTTTACTCTTACAGCAAACATCTACTTTCAGAATGATAGGACTGACTGGATCAAAAGGTCTTTGATAAAATCTTCTGTTTCTATCTGAAGTGACCCGATATTATACTTCAGGCTTGACTTATTAATAAAGAATTTTCAAGTGGTACTATTACTAGGTACTTGAAAGGAAGACTTCCTAAAGATGAGTTACACAGTGCATTGTGGCCCGGGGCGGGTGGTTCAGTGAAGAGCATCTGCCATGGCTGGAAAGAAGACTTTAGATATAATACCAATAACATCAAATTATAGGGAAGACTAAAAAATAAACTCCAGGGTGACAATGGGCTAAGTACTGTTCATAGGGTCCCCCAGAAATAACCTGAAAGAAACCTTTTTCCAAATATCTTCATTGCTTTTGTCTTCAGCATTTGGATGCTGCTTTGACTGTGAGTAAAGCTATTCTGTAGTTTCTTATCCTTTCATCAGCCTGAAAACTGAGAATCCAATATGATTTATTTTCAGGGGTATCCTAAATAAAACACTCTTTAACATACCTAAGCATATCATTTCACTGCACAGAGCAAAGAGCCCCTAACTGATAGGGTAAGGAAACTGATTAACACAGTGTTTAATGAAATTAAAACTAATTGCCTAAATCATGATTTTCACAAATAGAGGGTACTGATGGAACATAATTTCACCCATTTGCATCTAAAAATACTGCAATGAAAATTACACACACATAATGATTTTTAGTGATACAAAACTGAGTCAGGTCTAAGCATAAATATGATGATTTCATGCTAGGATTTTCATTGGAACAAATAAAAACTAGTAAGCATTATGTCTGCACCTCCTCTCTTTAATTGTAAAGCTTAATGAGCAATTTACTTAGTCAGACTAGGATAGAAATCTCTATTAGAAAAGTAGAACATGTCACATCACTCCACACTAGCATGAAAAGCAGACTTAAATACAGAACCAAGTGACACTGTTGTACATTCAACAAAGAAATCTTTTTCTCCCTGAGACTAGAACTAGAATCCCAAACTGTTGAACTTGAGAAAGATGTATAAACAAGTCTATGACTCTTTCAGATTCTAGCATTACTTCTCATGATGTTAAAAACCTTGCCTTTTTAACTAAAAGGATTGTTTTCTGTGTGTCTACATGATGAAATAGGTAACTAGTGGCACTTATACCATTAGGACAAGAATAATTATTCACATTAGTTATGAGTGTGCTTTGGGGGAAAAAATTTAAATTTTTTTATGGAAAAATTTTTATCATGGAAAATTTCCAACATACACAAAAGTAGAAAAGTTTGGTGCACTTTTATGTATCTACCACCGAGCTTCCACAAAACCCCCTCACCTTCCCTCTTGGGCAGGCTTGAGGGAGAGAGCACAGGCCTTAAGGTACTGCCTGTGTGCAGCCAGCCCAGATCTGATCATCCTCTTCACCTGCATGGTCTGCGCGGGTTCCACCAGGTGTGACCCCTGAGCCAGGAGTCAGCTCTGAACACCACTGGGTGACCCAAAACTAACGAACCAAACAACTCCCCCTACTGAGCACACTGACTGCATTGGTGTTTTTGAAGTGGGTGCATAGATAGGAGGGGAGGGTGGAGGTGGGATGGCAATGACTTCTTGGGAACTAATAAAACCAAGATGGGACTTGAAGGCAGTACTCTGTCATCAAACCGAAAGCAACTAAAAGCATTACTGCTGGACCCACTTTGTGGACAAGAACTGAGGTCTGTAAGTCTCTAGCTAGCTCAGCAAAGGCCCAAAGAAGGCTGGATCAGAAACAATGGGCTGTGTTAAGGACATGAAGGAGGACACAAAAAGTTTCGGGCTCTTCTCCTTGAAAATGCCACAGAATAGACTCTGATCCAGGTAGAAAGCCCCATGTTGGTTGCAGAGCTATAAATTTTCCCCTTAATATGGCTTTAGCTGCATGTTCATTGCAGCACTGTTTACAATAGCCAGAATCTGGAAAAACCCCAAGTGCCCGAGAACAGATGACTGGTTAAAGAAACTTTGGTACATCTACACAATGGAATACTATGCAGCTGTTAGAAAAGATGAAGTCATGAAATTTGCATATATGTGGATCAACATGGAAAATATCATGTTAAGTGGAATGAATCAGAAAGAGAGAGACAGACATAGAAAGATTGCACTCATTTGTGGAATATAAAGTAACAGAATGGGAGACTAACACCCAAGAACACTAGAGATAAGTACTGGGAGGATTACTCCACAGCTTAGAAGCCAATCTTGCATACTGGGGGAAAAGGCAGCTCAGACAGAGAAAGGACCACCAAGTAAAGGGTGGTAGGAGGGTCTATTTGGGATGGGAGATGCAGGCTAAAAGTAGACTATAGACTGAACATGATGGCCACTTAATACCTCTACTGCAAACCACAACACTCAAAAGGAGAGAGAGAGCAAAAGGGAATGCCCTGCCACAGAGGTGGGTTTGAGTGGGGGGATGAAGGGGTGGGGGTGGTGGGAAGAATGCTGGGACCATTGGTGGTGGAGGGATGGGCACTCAACGTTTGTATGACTGAAACGCAAGCACGAAAGTTTGTAAGTCTGTAACTGTACCTCACGGTGATTCACTAATAAAAAATTAAATAAAATTAATATTCTGAATTTAAAAAAAAAAAGAAAAAAGAAAACCCCATGTTGGGGCAGCTTGGGAGAAAACCTGTGTGACAAACTCTGCAAAGGCTGGTGCACACCTCCTCATTCTGGGGCGGCCGCGTCCACACCTGAGATGTGTGCTCCCCACCCTCACTCCAGTCTCTGCACTGTTTCATTATTTGTCTCTTCCCAAAATTCTTTGCTGCGAGAGAAAGATGATGGATGCGAAAGCCTGAGTGAGATTTATAACTGCCTTTCCTTTCCTGCAAAGAGCACTTCCTCAGCCTGTCTCCACGAGTACAAGCCAGTGGAGGGTTCATCTCCTGCACTGTGCAGAAAGAGTGGACTGCGGCACAGGTCAGCGGCTGCCTGCGGGGCTGTGAGACTGTACCAGGGTGTCAGTTCCGTGCAGAGGCTCACAGCCAACATCCATCAGTCCTAGATTTCTCCAGCCACTTCCTGGGTGAACAAGGTGGGTGGAGAGAGAGGTGACAGATTCCTCCCAGTTCACTTAAGTCACCAAGAATAGTCATAATAGGTATACTCATAGCTTATAGCCATACCTTTAATGAGCATTCTCTTTGATGGGAAAAGTCTCTTAAATTTGCAAAGTGGTAAAATTTGGTAAAGTGACAGGTACTCATTCATTCTTTAATCAATAAGAAATGGGATATGTGGGGATTTATTAAACCTCTGTTTGCAAATGTATTCTGACCCAAACCAGTAAATACTAAAATACTAAATGTTCCTTTCTTCTTTTTTTTTTTTGGTTTGTTTTGGAGGCCACACCCAGTGATGCTCAGGGCTTACTTCTTGTTCTGTACTCAGGAATTACTTCTCACAGTGCTCACAGCACCATACGGGAGCTAGGGACCAAACCCAGGTCAGCCATGTGCAAGACAAGTACCTTACCTGCTGTATTATATCTCTGGCCCCTAAATATAACATTTTTGATATATCAGAAAAGCTCAGTGTCACTGAAGTACCATTTTCACCATAATATGACTAAGCAGTAAATTTTATGGGCAGATACAAGGCATGGTATAATAGGCAAATTTTAAATTTTCATCCAACTATTTCATTTAATATGTATTTTTTTCCTAGGGTGTTTTATTTTTACATGTAAAGTGTTCTCTTGATAAAAGCTTATGTTGAAAATGAAGACCTATGTTACAATTCTTTTTGTAGGGGAAGAAGGAAAAGTTGGGTTACACTTGGTGCTCAGGGCTTACTCCTGGCTCTGTGCTCAGGGATCACTCCTAGTAGTGTTCAGGGAACCATATACAATGCCAGTGATCAAACCAAAGTGAGTCAAATGTAAGGCAAGTGCTTCACCCCTGTGTTACTATTCTTAAGGAACCTTCCTTAAATAATACCCTTGGTGTCGTGGCACTATACCAAAGAGTTAATCCATGGAAATATTAATACAAACTGTGGCAATATAGTGAAAACTTCAATCTGGAGGATGACATCACAGTCCAATTTGGAATAAGACCCAACAGACCGCAGCAAGCTCACTCAAGATGCCAATCTTGTGCTCACAAAAAGAGTTTCTCCTCAGAGAGTTCTAGTGGTGGCTGTGGTGCAGAGATTAGCTAATCTACTTTTTCTAAATTATTTCCTACTTTTACAAAATTATAAAACCACAATGGTTAATTTTGTATCTTTTAAAATAAAATTTGAAAGTAAACTGTGTCTTATTAATCAGGTAGGCTTGGTAGAGAGAGAATAATTCTGGTTCATAAATAAACACTGATTCATAAACATGAGTTGTTTTTTCTGACTATTCTTGGAGGTTTCAAAATTATTTCCAACAAAGACCTGTGACTTGGTAACAAAAAATTATTTTGAAAAACAAAATTCTTCCTTTTGATGTGAAATCATTCCAAATGTTAAAGAAGAAAACAACAAAACAACTTGTTTTCTTACTGTTGTGTTGCTGTGAATAAGAACAATCTGTGGGAGGTCAAATTCAGTTGTATAAGTTTTTCTTTCTCTCTTTAAGGTTCCAGGTAAATAACTCATGAGCAGCTTAAGTTCAGGCTGAAGACGGTGTTAAAATTATATATGTAAAAATAGTAAATATAAAAATAAGTACGTTAAACACCTTTTTTGCTACTTCCAAAATACTACATGTTCAAAAAGATTTTAAGTAGAAAAGGAGGAAAAAAAATTAATCTAAGCTATTAGCAATAATATAAAAAATCACATATGGTAGAACGATTACACAGCCACATTGATACATGATACAAAACCTTAGCACGTGACAGAACTACTCACTTGTTGAAAGACTGAGCAGATCTAGTTCTGTAAAAGATGTTCGTGTGACAGAAACCCTCACACACCACTAGAAGGAACATGAAATAGCACAAGCAATGCTGGAGATGCTTTGGTCCATGTGTTTTGTTCTGTTTTGTTTTGCAGGGCTATGAGGCATAGTCTGGGGTCACAAACCGGTGAGTGGCGGTTCCTATCTCTGTGCTCAGGGTTTACTCCTGGCTGTTCCAGGTCCAAACAAAGATCCTCTGCGTGCAAGGCAAGCACCTTCACCCTGATACTCTTTCCCTGGTCCTTAAAGTTGGTTCTTCCTGAACATTAAATATCACCTACAGTCAGACTTGGTCCTTCCACTCCTGGATGGATACTCTTACCCAACAGAACTGAAGGCCAATGTTAATACAAAGACTTGCACAAGGATACTTACAAGAAGCCTACTTGCAATTGGGCAAACACTGGAAATGACTTAATAGGTGATTAGATAAACAAGTTTTGGCACAGTCCCATGAGCACTATACAGCAATAAGAGAAACGAACAACTGATCAACAGCAGAATAATGAACAACTTAACAATCTCAAAGTAAATATGCCAAGTGGAAGTGGAAGAAACTGTTTATAAAAAGAAAAACAAAAGCAGTAAGATTACTTAGCCCGGGGCTTGTGATGTGGAAGCAGGAGCGAGCCTAGAAATATTTCTTGATCTGGATGTCAGTGTGGAGAAATTCACTGAATTTTGTATTTATGATGCATATGTTTATTTTATGTATATTATACTTCTTTGTTTATTATACTAAATGCCTTTTTGGAAAGACATTAAAGGAATTAAAATGGCACTAGGTCAGTTTTACATCATATCAATTGTAACATTACACTTTCCTTACATTTTCTGTTAACAAACATTCTCACATTCAAAAATATAAAATACAGAAATTATTCTCCTCATTTTAGGACAATTATTTATAACTTAATCTGATTAATCTATGATGCATACTCTTTGGGTAAACAATCATTATATGAGTGAAATGCAAACACAAAGTTCCTAAGTTTGTAACTGTACATCACAGTGATTCTCTAATAAAAAATTTTCCAAGATGTATACTCTTTTGAAGAAAAAAAATTGAGGTGACTTAACTTTCATTAAGAGTTTGAATGGTTAAATAAAATCTTTTTAAGTAAACAAAAAGGACCCCCAAATAAGAATATATTCTCATCAATTCCAGTATGACTTGTAGTAAAGGCTACCTAAAGCCGAGGGGGGTGGGCAGGAACCCCAAATGTCCCATAAGAACTGGAGTATGTGAATCAATGTAACCAAAAGCCTAAGAAACTCAAATTTCTTAGGGCTTTTTATAAATTATTCAAGTTCTTTAATTATTTTTGAAAAATAATATGAGATGTCTAGTAAGAAATTCAAGTAGTCTGGTCTTATTCAAAGTTTAACTTAATAATATTATCAAATAAAAATAAATAATATTAAATCAATAGTATTAAATCAATAAGCATTTAAATTAGTTCTGTGAAACCTAATAAAAGACATAAAACTGCTATTCTAAAAGAAGGTGAACATGTTAGACACGGAACATGGAAAATGAAAAACTGTAGACATAAAAAAATGCAGACATTAAAGGAGTTGGGAAACTGAAATCTGCAGCTCACGAGCAACGTGCCGAGTCGCGCCTTAGAGTCGGGCGCCACAACAGGGCTATTCTCCCAGTGAGCCAGGCCTCGGACAGAAGAAGCTATCCAATTCTACAGTTTCTTTGATCAAAAAGTCAACAACCTGAGCCAAGTCCAAATGTTAGAAAGCATTACAGATTCTTAAAGTTTCCACACATATATGCTCGTTTTTCACTTCCTCCTAATACCGATCGCTCCGGTTCTCCTGTCCAAATTACCTCTCCTTTCATCAAACTGAAATCTTTACCCTTTCTGAAATCTTCCTTGACCAAACCCCAGTTCTCAATTTTCTTTGTCTTTCTTTGTATTCTCTGACACTGAGAATGTGACTCTTTTGTAAGAAGCATTTTATGAGTGAAACAATTTTCCCCCTCACAATAAAAGACAAAAGTCTAAGTTTATTTATTGGATAATTTTAAAGTAATCTGACTCACAACTGAAGACACGGAGATTCAACGAGTCTAAATAATTAATATCTGTCTGTTCACAAATACTAAGGAGCAGGATGGGATTCTGAACCTGGGGCAACGAGACTTGAAGTATTAAAACCTCTAAACTCAAGGAGATGATGATCTGGGAGCTATGTCACTTATTCAGCCATTGCAGTTCTCTTAGAAACGGACTGTACTTCCCACGTCACTCCTTGGAGGACACTGACAGACAGGTGTAGAATAGAACACTCTGAAGAACATAAGTGTTTGTTTATTTATCTTGGCTTTTGGGCCACACCGGTGGCATTCAGGGCTTCGAGCTGGCTGAGCTCAGGGATGGCTCCTCATGAACTTGGGGGACCACACAGGGTGCTGGGGTCAACCTGGGCCAACGTCATGCAAGGCTAGTACAAGTCATACTACTGCTATCATCCCAAGATGGTGAGATTTTACACCTTCCCACCCACCTGCTTAGCTGCAAGGTAAAGATTTAACTGTCTTTTGGTCTGTTTGCACATGCCCTAGTGAGGATTCAGAGCACATAGGGATCAAGACAGAAAATACATAAAACATGCAGTGCAGTATAGTGAAAAGGGTACCCGGCTCTGGGTCAGAGAGATCTGGATTTAAATTAACTGCAAAGAAAAATATTTCACATTTTCTTCCTGTATAGAGAAAGATTCAGTTCTCCTGGATCTTTATAAAACTATTTTATGAAGATATATCATATGTATATCTATATATTTCTTCATGAAATATTTTTAATTTTAATTTTAGGCATGGTAGTTTATAATATTGCTAATGATAGAGTTTATTGCATAACACATTCAGTGTCACAGTCCACTTTCCTCCACACAACTTCCCCCACCAATCTCCCCACCCCACCCCTGTGGTCAGCTTCCTACTGAAGACCAGTTCTCATTTTCTGTTGCCTTTGGGCATCTGTTACCCCGCCCCCCTGACTATGTTTCTTAGTATTGCACACAGATAGAAATCACTCTGTGTGTGCCCGCTCCTGACTAAGTTCACTCAACATACTGCTTTCCTCTGAGTTTCCTTTATCTTCCCACCTCACACCCTTCACTTCAGATGTTTACATTTACCAACTGAGTTGATGTTTTTCTTCATACCAATCAATTCTCTGAGAAACCATTTAGCAGTTCTACAAATGAACTACACCGTATTGGTCCTGTCCACCAGGAAGTAGCACCTCATCTCATAGATTAAAGACCCAGTTCCACAAATCCTGTATGGAATCCAGACAGTCAGAAGTCGAAACACTCCTGAATAAGCAGGGGAGAGAGAGGGTGCTCAACCACCCCATCCTGTATCCAACTGATTTGAGTAGCTCACAAAACTTCAGGAAACAATGAGGTAATTGTTCAGTGAAGTCTATGACAAGGAGGGCAGATAAAGTACAACGTTAAGACTCCTGCTTAGCATGGGGCTGCCACCCGGTTTGATCCCAGAACTACGTATGAGCCTCCAAGCAGGAACAGGAGTGTCCCTGAGCACAGAATCATGTGGCTGTTGAGCTCAGCAGTGAAGCAGCCCTCCCCTAAAGACACAGTAGGAGATAAAGAGAAGTGTGGAGTCAAGAGCGCGACAAAGTGCAGTGCTCCCACGCCCATCTTCTCTGGGATGTTGGCCAACTGGGGACCTATACAAAATTCCTATTAGGATTTACATTAAATTTTCATCATGTGAACACGAGTGATCACTGGCTTCATTTTCCGTCCTTTTCTCTTAAGGAAAGTAAAATGAGGAGTTGAAAATTCCATGCTTGAAGTCCTGGCTTGGTCTCTGAGATGGCCACACTCTCCATCAGGGGCTATTTGCCAGTGACCTGCCCAGTGCTGTCTCAGTAGAACAAAATACACTGACCTCACCCAGGAAATTACAAAGTAATCTGCTGTAGTCAGAGATGCATACAATTTTTATTATCTCAAAATATCCTTAGTCAACCACTTGCAAGTACCCTGCACTTATTTTTCTCAATAATACCATAGTAAGACTACAAACACTAAAGTTCTAAAATGCTAACGACCAAGAGATCTAACAGATGTTAAATGACTAAAATACTCAGTGTCAGTGTCTCAATACTTCTCCCAATTTACAAGGAATACTGGAATGAAAAACTGGGGTACTTATTTCATAGATATATCATCATTTGCAGGCGTCTGTCATAAAGCATAGTCCAGAAATGAGGTGTGTGCCCTCCACAAATACCCACTTCACACGGGGCTTTGAACTCTCGAGGCAAGCTAACAACAGAACAGTGATTACCTCTATTCATTACCCAAGAGTATTACGGAGATAGATGGCATCTTGGAAACAATTGGAAGAATTCATTATCATATCAAAACACAGGTTTCATAGGAGGGCGAAGAGTTATGAGCAGCACGATTTCCTTATTTCTGGTTCACTTTTTCCTGTCTTTCCCTAAATGTCACATAATCAGTGTTTTATTTATAAATGGCCCTACAGCTGAGAGCAAAACAGATGTACCCTATAAAGAAAAAAGCCTTAGCAAGAGGAAGCAGGGGGCAGACTTCAGGTCCCCTAACTAGCCAGGTGGATTAGCATACACAAAGTCACCAGAGCAGGTGACAAATGAAATTCGTTTTGTGATCACTTTTCTCCCATTTTGCTAACATTGGAATGAATTCTGACATAGAATATTGCACTAAAGATGATGAGTCTAGATGGTACACCCCACTCTAGTAGTTACTAGCAACAGACATTACTGCACAGCTTGAAACGTGGGAGTCAAACACACAAGTACATGCCAGATGTATGTTTGGTTTTAAGTCCACACTGGTGGGGCTCAGGCCCTGCTCCTGGGATCTGTGCCTACAAGTGACCCCTCTCAGAACTTCACAGACTGTGTGGTGCTGCAGATTCAAATGAAGATTCTGGCCACTGCAGCCAGAGGTGAGGCAAGTGGCTTTTCTCCCATACTACCCTTCTGGCTCAGGACCGTAACATTTGTAGAGGGCCAGAGAGAAAGTATAGTGGGAGGGTGCTTGGTTTGCATGTAGCTGATCTGGGTTGGACCTCAGCACCACACCTATGGTCTCCCAAGCTTGCCAGAAGTAATCCCTAAGCACAAAGCCAAGAGTCAGCCCTAAGCACAGCTGGGTATGGCTATAAACAATGTGGTACATATGCGTGCTGGAATACTATGCAGAATGGACTATGCAGCTCTAAGAAACAACAAAATCAAGCAACTTGCCACAATTTGGATGAAGCTAGAGAATATCCTGCTGAGTAAAGTCAGAAGAAAATGGATAGGGCAAGAGCACAGTAGAGTGACAAAGCTCTTCCTCTGCGTGTGGCCCACCCAGGTTCAATCTCTGGTACCCCAACCAGACCCCCAAGTCAGCCAAGAGTGAAACTTGAGCACAGATGCAGGAGTAAATGTGAGCTCTGCTGGGTGTGGCCTCTCCCCTCCCCACAACTGAATCAAAACAAGTCAAAAAAACACAGACAAACACAACATAATCTCTCATATGGGAACTTAAAAATACGCAGCAAGGTAGCAGCAAAGCACCTAAGGCAATACAATGGGGCGACTGACCCACACACAGAGGTTCTGGTGAAGGGGTGGAAGGGATGGGTATGTGGGCATCTTTATGGAAGGGAGGTGGGCACAGTGGTGTGACGTGTGGTGTCGAAAGTGAGGGCATGGGAGACTATCATTACAAGCATTGTAAATCACAGAATCTCAATCAATAATGTTTTTATCCAACCAATAGTTCTTTTTAAATGGTAGACGGAATGGAGACGTGCTGTTGGTATGTTAACACATCAGACTTCAGAGACTTTTCTTTAAAAACCTGTCAGTAGAAATGTTTTGTAAAAATTGCATCCAGCTGTATCTATAGGTGGATAACATGTAACAAAATATGGAACTATTATTTATATTTCATTCTAAAATGAATTTCACCAGTAGCTTTTCCCTTTTATCAGGTCATGATCAAAAATTTTAGATTACAGCTCTAATTCACAGTTGGAGGTGCTTACATATGTGATACATCTTTTGGAGAGCACTGGCCTAAAATGATAATAAAAGCTACTTGATATGCAAGAAAGTGACAAGATGTGAGAAATTCTCTATTCAACTAAGAGCTTCATTGCAAATGAAATGAAACAACTGAACTTCATTATGAATCCATTTACAAAATGATTTTTGAGTCACAGATTTCTGTGTAAACATGTTTATGTGCAGCAGGTTACAGGTCAAGTTACACTACACAGAGAAAAGATCCAATGAACATTACCATACATAGATATACACAGAGCAGATGTATATACTAAACAGATTGCTAAATATATACAAATATAACAATGGATTGGTAACTATGAAGCCACTAGATTCTCAGAGGCAGGGTAGATGGAAACACTGGGGTAGAAGAAGTAGCAGCCACCATCCTGGGAAACCTGATACTCGGCATCTTAAGCTCTTCTTGTACGTTCCTGGTTATCTATCTCCCCACTGAAGTGTCTTCTTTGCAATCCTTCCTCGACAACCCTGTTTGACTCCTGCTTCGGCAGAGAAGATGGATTCTGTCCCTTTTCTCCTCAAATGCCTACAGGAAGTCCAAACATTCGTAACCTAAAGCTTAAACTGTTGAAAGCATGCCAGAACCACACCTGAACTTGCCACTGACATCTCTGAGATGCTTCCACTGCTGACAAGGGCTTGTCCTTCCCGACCAAGACCATCCTATTCACAGCCCCTGCGCCACTCCCTCTTTGACTGCTGCCAAGTTCTCCACCTCCAGGTGATTTGGGGTGGGTTTTATCTATGCCCCAAGTATCTGGTAATGGGTAACTTTCTATGTGCTACATCTCACATTCTATCGTACAGATCAACCACCCGCTCTACAACCAAAGCTCTTCGTCCCACTCCAGAAGAGGCCAGCCCGAGCTCCACCTCTACTGTCCTAAGATACCCTCGGGCTCCTGGTTCATGATATGCAAAAAGAACTGAATCTCCATAAACCTTGGTGCTTTCTAACAAACTAATGAACAGCCTGAATGGAAACAAATTCATGTATCACAGCCCAGTGAGAGAAACAGGTTACAGTGATGTAGTGATTGGGGCTGACTGAGCAAACAGCCAGGGCAGAGCAAAGGGGAGGGAGCCAGGAGGCCACATCAGAAGCCGGGGCAGCCTGGAAAAGGAGATGGTGTGGGTCATGTGACCTCTGGAATAAAATGCACCTAGATTTCTCTTCTAGCTGAATGACCTTGAATAAGATTACAGCATTGACTCAGATTTCGGTTTCCATAATTGTACTATGATGACAATGCTCCCTGCCTCCCAGTTTGCCGGCTGTGTGTCACGCTCTGTCATGGAAAGCTGTGTTAGTATCCTTGTGTAGACACATGGGAATAACAGTAAGAGAATCACCACCTGGAAACCGTAACGATGAGATTGATTTCTTATCTGACCAGAAGAGTCTTAAATGCTTAATGCCAATATCCCACCAGTTTGAAGTGGAAACAGAGAGAGGATACACTTATAACGGACAGAAGGAGTGTAGGAGAGCTGTGAGAACAAGCTCCCCCTGGCAGGTCTATCAAGGCAGAATTCCACTCACAAGAGTCTGCTAGTCACCCTTCATCCCTGTTTATTTCAATAAAGTCTTCCAAGGAAAGTGTACGGGGTCTCTCCTTTGGACTAAAACTCAGAAGTACAATAACAGTATTTCAGCAATGATACCTGGTTACAGCTAAGACATGTCATTGATTGATAGGATTTCATAATATCAAATCCTAACGTAATCAATTCACTAAACAAAAATTTTCTATCTTCAACTTTTAACTTAGAGAAATATGTCAGACACAAAGGGCAGTTTTTCCCCTAAAACTGTGTTCTCTCTTAAATATGTGTACCTCCCTCCTCTGCTTCTCCTCTGCAGGAGAAGCCTGTGCTTTCTCCCCTGAAGACACACCTCTCTCTTTCTCTCTCTCCCTTTCTCCTCTTATATCTTGTTAAATTTCTTTTAATAAAACTACTCTGCTTCACTAAAATAAACAAACTGAGAACAATAATAACATTTAAAATTTTTGGTCCATATCTGTCAGAGCACAGAGCCTACTCCTGGCTCTGCTCAGGGTTACTCCTGAGCACTGTGGTACCAGGGATTCCAACCATCAGCTGATGAACAGATGGAACATGGAATATACCTACACAGCAATACCATTCAGCAATAAAAACAATGTAAGAGTGACACAAACATAGATGAATCTCAAAAACAAAATACTAAGTTTCAGAAGGCAGATGCAAAAGAGCCCATCGTGAGTGATTCCATTTATATGGAATGTTCAGAAAAGGAAAATTTATATTGCCAGAAAGATTAGGAGTTGTTTGAGACTGGATATGGGAATAGAGGTTTACTATAAACAAACATGAGTAGCTTGCTAAGGTGGAAAAATATTTTAAAACTGGGTAGATGGAAGAAATAAAGAGGATGAATTTTGTTAACTTACTAAGATAATCATATCGGTGAACTGAAAATGAAAAAAAAATTATGACATATAAGTACCTTTTAAAATGAAAGTAAGCAAAAAAAATACAATTAAGGAACCCCCAAATGAAGAAATAATGCCATTTTTATTGAGGAGAATTGTTAGCTTTCGAAGCCTGAGTTTAATGGGTCCCAAGAATGGTGCAGTGAGGGATGGAAGATTTCTCTCCTGAGAATTACAGTCACAGGTTATCTCTTATCTGAATCAAAAATATGCATCGGCTTTCCTGCTATTACAAACCCACATCCCCGAAATTAATACAATGCATGCACAATCTGGTACTAACCCAGAGTTCCTGCTAGAAGCAAACACAGACCTTCTCTGAAGGCACATTCACTAACCGCTTTCAGCGGCCCCGGGTTTCCTACAGACGCACCCAAACAGGAGCTCGCGTAAAAACAAAGCAACAAACACAACCCACTATAAATGAAAACCAATGAAACGAAACCAAGATGGAAAGACCCAAAGGACCCAAACTATCTGAAAGAATGTAGTACATGTATATTTAAACTGTTCAAGAAGTATAAGTGAAATTGAAAGGATGAGCTACCAAATGACAGTCAAAATTTCTATAAATTAAAAATATAATAACTAAACTTCAAATGTAATAGGTAGCATAAAGATCAAACTAGAGTTGAAGAAAATATTAGCAAATTGAGAGATCTGGTATCACACCAAATGGATAATATAAAATAGTTCAACACACACAGTGTGAAAAGGCCCAATATAGGAGTAATTAAATGTACAGAAGGAAGGAATAGAAAAAATTTGGGGGAGGGGGGTGGATAATGTTTGAGGGGAAAAATGAAAACTTTCCCAAAAGTTTCAAAACATTTTTTTCCAAAATTTTCTAATTAAAGGACTATGTTCTAAGGTTTAGGATACTCTACAGATTCTATGCATGATAAATAAATCAAAAGATATGCATAAGGAGAACCATCATAGAAAAAAACATGGAACACCGAAAATACAAAAGAAAAATAAGATGCTCCCAGCAGTCCAAGAAAAAGGAGACAATTAACTAAAAAGGAATGACGACTGTCAATTTGTCAATGCAGAAAAAGTCATAAACAAAGGGATAAAACCTTCAAAAAAGCAAAGTATTATGATTCCCAAAAGTGTGTACCCTGCTACGTAGCATTTGAGAACATGATTGAACTATAATATCACCTAACACCTGATATTGATAAAAACAGACCCTAAAAGCTTTATACATTTTGCTTAACGAGCATGATTTGTCCCATTATAATGCTGCAATCTCACTTAATCTAGACCAGGTAATTACATATAATTTCTGAGGTAACTTATATGTATAACACAACACGCTAATAAAATAACACTTCTAAAACATTACATCAAAGAAAAAGTGTTGAATTATTACATGACATTTAAATAAACAATAAAACTAGTTTCATTTTCTTTTTTTCTCAGCCACATCCAGTGGTGTTCAGGGCTTGCTTCTGGTCCTGCACTCAGGGATGGCTCCTGGAGGGGGTCGGGGATCGAACGTGGTTCGGCCACATGTGAGGCAAGTGCCCGCGTGGCGTGCTATACTATGTCTCTGGCCCTTTAACCTACTTTCTAACCCTTTATAAATCCACTAAGGGAACCTGAGTCTGGCTGGTTCAAAATGCCTGGTGCTGGGAAGGGGGAGTGAGCGAAGGTCACCATAATTACTCAGTGGGAGGAAAGAGGACAATGAGGTTCTGGTTTCCAACACTGGAGAGAATGAGCCTCCTTTCCCCTCGGAACAGGCAGCAGAATTTCTAACAGCTCGTACACTCTCAAGTTCAATTTGTTGGGCAAGTCCACCAAAATTTTGGCATCCAGAATATCAGACTCCAAAATGAAGTGAGATCCAGATAGCACCTGTAGCACGTTATAAAAATATTGCAATATTTCTTCACTAATATCAGCTAGGGTGCTTCTAATATTGATTGCTCATGCCAGAGCCCAAGAGATTTAATTATAGAAACTCCAACTCTCAGGTAGTGCTGGGTAGGGGTATGCTTAAAGGATCCAACGTCTAGTCTGCTGGCTTGGCTACCCTGTCCAGTTTTCAGTGAGAATTTGACCTTCAACTTCCCAGACCCATTTCCTTAGAACAGTCTGTTAACCAGGGTCTGAGGCAACACCTTTTACAGCCATGATGATTGTGGCTGGAGAGAAATCAGCCTTGAGGATTGGAACCCTCTGCTTTAACTGCCATGGATGCACTCATGGCTCTTGACTGGGCTTGGGACAATGGGTGGGGCTAGCTGTCTCCCCTACCCATGACTGGTCCCAAAGCACTTTGCTACCGGGCAGTTGAAAGGCCAGAGCCAGGGACCCTCTGGATCTCATCTCCTTGCATTTGACCCCTCATGTAGTTGGGAAGGAAGCTGCTCCCCACTGATAGCACCTCAGGTGATAGATGGATGGGCTGCTTCTTTACAGCAGGATTGGGTGGCCCTGGCCCCTGCATGCTGGGGGGCTCCCCTTCACTCCTCTGAGTACACTGAGCCAACAGTGGCTAGGATGGCTGACCGCCTGAAGACTAGGTTGAAACCAAACAAATAATCACATCGGACACAGTATCTGAGAGTCTGATTAGCAGCATTTCTTAGCACTTCATGACAAAATTAATATTTGAACTTAAACAAGAAAGATCATTTGTTCGTTTGTAGCTGCCTTGGAATTACACAGAATGCAAGCAGGGAAGGAAGAGAAATAGGGGATAAGACTATGGGAGAAACACAGTTACTTCAGTGACTGGTTCTATCTGAGGTGTATTTCCAGGATAGAGCCCATCTGGTGTGTTAATGGATGTGATGAGAGGTATGAAGAAAAGTGAGGCATTCACTTTAGAACGCCCAATCTTTGACCACTGTGACAAGGCAAATAGTGAGGCCATTTACTGCGTCAGAGAAGACCAGTGGCAGTTATACATAAAGACAAGGTTGGTGTGGTGGTGAAAAATAAACAGTCTCTTCTGCATTTAGATGAATCTGCTGAAAAGTAGGTACTTCTATAAGTCAGGGTTAGGAAATGATGCTTTGAGAGTCGTGATAATACCAATCCAGTTTTATAAGCAGCATTACATACTTAATTCCCTTTACAGGAACCAGGGATGAATAAAGAAGAAAATGAAGGAAAGGCAAAACATAGCTTTAAGTATGCAGCACATCATGTGTTAAATTGAAACAACCTCAAAGTTCAACTTCCTTCACTGTTCAAGGAGAAAATCCTTTACTATGTACTTCAGGATAAAGGATTTGCAACTATATGGTGCTTGAGAAATATGCTATTGCTGTAATTTAACTCACTGTATGTGGGCTTCAAGATGCACAGTGGCATTCCAAACCAACTTTTAGAGAAAATTGCATGGAATTTTGAAGACATCAGGAGTGTTCTTAAAAGTTATGCAGAGAAAACGGATTTTTGATAGTTATGAATTACATTTAGTGCTGCCACATTGCAGGGAATGCTCTTTTTGCTGCAGTATGGTTAGAATTGTTGACAAAGTTTTAATTTAAATTTTTAAGGATTTAAATGGAAGAATATAGGTCACTGAATTTTCATTCTCTTGAGTATTAGTACTAGTAGAAAGCAAGTTTTGGTAGGCAGGGTTCAATTTTGAACCTGGAGCCCATTGTTTCCATAGTGGCTAGGAACTGAGTATGTGTTAGTGAGAATAATTTGACTTTCAGCCAATCAGAGGGCTGAACCTGGACAGCCAGCCTGGCACAGAACAGATGTTTAGTTCAGAAAATACTAAGTGCATTTGTGAGACACACTCAAGTCTGCACAAATCCTATAGCACAACCACGGGTTGAAAGGGATTCCTTCTCTCCTAACAGGTTGTAGATTTAGATAGATTTGTAATAGCCCCCAAATACACCACACTGCTCCAAAGTCTAATTCTATGAATTTGAATTGATTTCTTAAAGTTGAAAATATAAATATTTTTAGAGTCCACTGCATGTATAAAATGTCTTAAAGAGCCTTGTCATGTACCAGGAAATTTTAAGAAATTGTAGTAGAAATGTACATTAAAATAACAATCTGAAGCTGGAAGTGTGGCTTAGTGGCAAACCACAAGCCCTGTGTGCAGGAGACCTGGGTTCAATGCCCAGCACTGCAAAAGCATATGCTGTGTACGTGATTAAAAACACAGACAATTATCTTGGATGAGAAATGAAATATTTTTTCATGAATCTGAAAGAGCGTATTTCCAATCAGTAGTCTAATTAGCAAAATGATGATGATGAGCTGCAAAGAAAAAGCAGTGTAACTCTACAGGGAGGATTCCTTTTTCAGGTTGTACACTGGTATATCATTTGTCCTTGGGGGCTTTAGATCTAGAATCACTGTTTCCGCCAAAGAATGATGAACTCCTCCAAAGGATGAATAAATATTAACATCAGTATCCCACTACATGGGCATTTCCTGAACTTACTAATGGGAGTGAAAGAGCATGGCTGAAAATCTGGAGAAAACACCTATGTGAACAGTTGGGGATTTTATAATAACAGAACTGACACAATGACAAGCACTGAATATTATACTGACGAGTATCACACATGAAAAGAGCTGTGACAACAAAAAAGCCACAAATTATGTGCGGATTTTGCCACCGGTCACAAAAGTCACCCTGTTCTGCCATTAGAGAAAATTCTTTCAGGATCCCAGTTAAAAGACAATATCACTGAATATATTCTAATTTTTAAACATTTTTAGAAAGCAAATAATCTGCAAACCTTGATTGCAAGGTGTGTTGTACTGCAAAGTTGAAAAGGAATGTTTTAGAGGATTTCACCTAATTTCTTATGTAAACCAGAGCAGAAGGTACATATCTCAAAAAAAGCCAAGTACATTTGCAGCAACATAAGATAGAACTGATTGAATTTCAAAGACTTCATTTATTTTGAAGAGCTGAAATGTTAAGTTCCTTACTGCTGTTCAAATTGGCTTGAATGTTATTTACTATGATATATACCCATATATAATATATGTGTATGATATTATAACATGTATTTTTATATACGTTATTCTCATTCATTTAAAAGAAGCTTGAGGTTACTATCAGATACGATTGAAAATTTCAACTATATTCTCTTCTTTCATATTCAGAAAGTGTTAACTTGGGTAATTCAGCTCTGGTCATACGCGGTTTCTGATATGGTGGTCTGGTCCTTCAGACATCTGAGAAGTATTTCTGGACTTCAAATCTCCAAATGTGACCTTTCCCAACAGACTCTGGAGTGACGGCAAACACACAGAGGGCGGGGAGGGGGCTTGGTTTATGCGAAGGTCTGACTGTGACTTAAAATCTAGCAGAACAGAAGAATCATAGGAGAATAAGAATCTTCAAAGCAAATTTGCTTTTTTGTAAGCATTCCTAGAGCAAAATGCAAGGAAAGGGCAAGAAAAAAAAAATAATGGGAAACCTAAGTCCAGAAAGCGATAGATATGATGAAACATATACTGTAAGTATCAATCACAAAGCAGCACTTTCTGCAGACTTTTTTCCTTTGCTTCGAAGAATTATTTACCCTATAAAAGTTCCATGACAAGCATAATTCCCAGCATATCCTTCTGAAGGACGTGGCAGTTCATCGCTAAAGGCTTTTGATACAACACAGAGAACTAACACAACTCTCTGAAGGCAGAGAACACCATTTTCTGTTTATTCCATCTAATTTGTAAACTCTCCTTTTCCCTGCCACCCCCAGTCTCTGTCAATAAAAGACAAGCTTCGTTCGGGGTTCGACACATTGCACAGAGGCGCATCAGCCGGGCTGCCACGTCAACTCCACACAATTGTGTGAAAAGTTGAAAAGTTCAAACTATTTATTTAATGTCAGATAAGCCCAAGAAAAGAAACACGCTTGACAGATAAATTCTAAGTGATTGAATCTTACAAAACCAAAGGAATGTTTTTAGATAAGAGTTAAAGTGAATACTTCAATATTAAAGTTAATATAAAGTTTGATTTGATTAATCATGAAACAAAATAAATGAGATTATTTGGGGAGGGTTGCTCTGGAGATAATTTCATTTAATATCTAGCCTAAAATGAAATTATCAAGAGAATCTTTTGAATCTATTACTCCCCAAAGTAAGAGCTGGAAGAATAACAATCATTAATTACAGAGATCATAAGATCAATGTGTTTTTCAAACTGCTGTTTCTCTTAGGAAGAAAAATAAAATATACTTTTCACTGCAGGACAAAGAACACTGAATGGATCTGAACAAGACTAAGACCATAAAGTTAGAAACTTTTTTCTTGTTTCTAAATGGCCAGACCCCAAAAGCTCAATTTTTACACATACTTAAAACAAACAAGGAAATTTTAATACAAGTAGAATCAGTTAGAAAGCCCAAGGGAGTTGATGTGATGAGCTAAAATGTGGAACTACTTTTCTTTCTCAAGCTCCAACTTTCAATCTTCACAAAGCAGAAAACTGGGGGGTGGGAGAGAATGAAGAGAGTTGGTGCAGTGGAAGTTTCTGGTGTGTTGGCAAGCCCAGACTCAAGGCTTTAAAACCTGGGGATGCTGGTCCTGCTGTACAGTGGGGTGTGTGATGGGGTACGGCTTTCAGATGCAGAAATGAATGGTAGAAAACACATTAATAGTAGAGTGTAGCTGTCCTAGAAAATAAACTCCCTGCCAAGACCTAACTCTTTTCTTTAAAAAAAAAATATTTTTTTAATTGAGTCACCATGAAATACACAGTACAAAGCTATTCATGATCAGGTTTCAGTCATACTATGATCAAACATCCATCCCTTCACCAATAACCCCAATGCTCCTCCTACCACCCCCATCCCCAAGCCTGCTTCTATGGCTCTATGGCAGGCACTTTCCTTCTCCTTTTTTCCTCCTCTCCTCCCACCATATCCTCCCTCCTCCCCTCCCTCCCTCTTCTGGAATTATGACCTGCAACACAGATAGTGAGAGGTTATCACAATTGTTCCTTTACCTACTTTCAGCTTGTAGTTCCTATCCAGAGTAATCATTTCCAAACAAGACCTAATTTTTTTTCTCTTTTTGGGTTACAGCTGGCACAGGGGTTACTCCTGGCTCTGCACTCAGAAATTACTCCTGGCAGTGCTCAGGGGACCATATGGGATGCTGGGAATCAAACCCTGGTTGGCTGCTTGCAAGGCAAACGCCCTACTCACTGTGCTATCGCTCCGGCCCCAACAAGACCTAATTTTTAACTGTCTTTTCTCTCTGCCTTAAAAAAAAAAAGTTCTTTAACTGCCTCTGGTGCCATATAAGCTCATTAACTGGTCATGATCCAGAGACTCATAAATAAATGTTGAAAGAGAACAGCAAGCTATAAAGATGCTTCCAGACCCCAAGCCACCACCATCCACTTAAAATTTAACTCCAACTGAATCACCCCCTTCAAAATTTTAGAATGCCTAGAGCATGTGTCGTGACATCTCATAATCTTCTCCACTGATATACCTGCAGTAGCACACCACATTGGATGGGATGTAAAGCAGAAGGCAACCAATCTCAATTAAGAAAATATTACACACAAGGCTTACCCTGTAACAACATGTCAGTAATCTCTTATATAAGAGCTTAAAGGCTCCAGGGTGAGAGACAACAGTCTTCATACACTTTCTTCTAAGGAAATCTTTTTTGATCATTTTTAGCAAATTATTCATAACAAGCAATACAAAATAAATTATTTAGGAATGGGTATTGGGGCAGGCATGGGTAGTGGTTGGGAAAATTGGAAATAATGTGGTAGGAAGGTGTTGGAATACTGAATGTAAAAATCATCGTGAACAACTTTATAAAAGTAAAATAAAATTTAAAAAAATTCTTTAGAAAAACAGCTGAAGCAATTCAGCAAAGAAAAAAAAGGCACACTGAAAAGACAATTTTAACAACATCACTGAATGTCAAGAAAGACCCTGTAAATAACTTGGAGCAGTTGCTACTATCAGGGGAGAATCTGAACACCCAAGGAGAAAAATAACTGGAATGTTTGTTACTCATATAATGATAATTCAACACCACCACTTTGGGTGAAAAAAGAGAAAAACCCAAGTAGTATTCTGAAATTTGGCAAAGAAAAAGAACTGTGTATTTTTCTATTCTTCCTTATGTATGCTTTAACCATGGTAAACCAGAAGGTTGAGAAAAACAAGTTATATCTAATATTAAAAAGCCCTAATAATAAAAAATAGAGCATCTCTACTAAGAGTTAATCTTATCTCTAAGCAAATATAATAATGTGAGTCTAATAGCTATAGGCATACAGTATAATAAATTATTTTAATGCCTGCTTCTATTATGTTTTGACTGCTATCATTTTCTAATGGGAATCTTGGATAATTGCTTTGTTTTAAAATAAATCAGATACCAAGTATATTAATACTAATAACCACTAAACTGTAAAGGAGAATTAAGTATCAGCTGGATTGGGCAAAAATATCTCAAAGAGTAGGTAAAACCATAAGAGCATTTAAAATAGTTTTTTAATAATAATGATAATAACAGTTATTATCATTATTATTAGCTTTTGAGGTCAAACCTGGTAGTACTCAGGGCTTATTCTGGCTCTGTGCTCAGGGATCAATCCTGGCAGGGCTTAGGGGACCATATGTGGAACGAGGCATTGAACCCAAACTGAGAGAGTGCAGGTACAGTGCAAGTCAACTGTACCTTCAGAGTTCTGGCCACTTTTCTAGGTATTTCTAGGTGGTGGAGGATGATGTGAAGTTTAAAAAGGAGAAGTGCACTTCTTGGGTTTTTCTTACCTTTCTATGTCAACTATTTATGACATCAGAAACTGAGGAGAACTAAAATGAAGGAACCCAGAGAGATGAAAGGCCAAATCTGTAATAAAGCCAAATTCAATTCTGACAAGTTAGAGAATACTCTCAGACAAGATTGGTCCAGGTGAAACAAATGAAGGAGCAACATAGGCAGATGGTGACTCTGAGCTCAATTTTAAGGAAGATGAAGAACAGAACAGTTGTTTCTATTTTTGAGAATGGCACAATTGCTTATCTGTAGGAATTTCTGCTCTTTAAGATAATAAGAGTACGTCATATAGAATTATATGAAATTGCTTCTGTGAACTCTGCTTTGGAGGAGGGTGGGAGGCAGAGGTGCCTAGAGCACCAGATATGAACTCCAACGCTCTGTGCTAATTCCTCGACCATTAAAATAAAATCTTTCCTGGGCTGCAGTGGTAGTACAAGAGGCAGGATGCTTGTCTTGTAGGATGTTGACCCTGGTTCGATCCCCAATACCCTAAATTGACCCCTGAGCACAGTCAGGTAGGGACCAAATATGAAATTTATAAAATCATTTCTGTACAAAAAGTAGAAACATCAGAGAAGCTACCTACATGTAAGCCAGTAAGCAAACGGGAAGAGCCCAGAGAAATAGTGCAGCAAGTAAGGTGCTTGCTCTGCACACAGTTGGCCCAGGTTTGATCTCTGGCATTGAATATGGTCCCCTGAGCACCACCAGGAGCACAGAGCAGGAGCAAGCCCTGAGCATTGTTTGGTGGGGCCAAAATATAATATCCGAAAGAAGAAAAAAGAAACAATTTTGAAAATTTGAATACATCCTAAACGTAAATGAAAATCGCCACCTTTGGCTGGCCAATGTTTAATCACAGCATGCAACTGATTTTTGGTGTCAGATAAAACAAAGTTGTAATGAATAAGCACATTAAACCAATTAAGTTCTATAACTATATAATTAGATCTCATAGGACAGCTGCTATGTGACATTTTTAAAAAATACACAGATGGGCACACATGGTCGCATGGGATCAATAATATTTTTCACACTTTGACAACTGGGAAAATCCACAAGGCTTTCTAATAATAAATACTCCAAAGCACATCACTGACCTATGAGTGACTATGCAAGACACTGACTTAATATTGAATCCATATGATACTGTATTCACACACCACGTGAACCGGGGCCATCCCAGCCTCAGATTCCACACTTGTAAGCTTGGATGTATTGGTATTTATCAAAAGACATGGAAATCATATAATCAGAAAACAGCCAAGAAGTGTCATCATTATTGTTTATATAATATACATATAATAGATCGTATATTATATATTATTGTTATAATTATTATTGTTATAATATATTATTATTGTTGTTATCATAGTTTTCATTGGACATCTTTCAACTGAATTGGATTCTTGATTAGTAACTAAAACCCAGATATGTTTCATTTTATATATGTTAAATAAAGTTGTTGCTATGGGAATGGTGAATAAGACAGGAAAAGTTGAGATCAAAATTGGAACTTACCCTGAATTTTCAAGTAGGATATTTTCCTAAGATATGTTTGAAATTCGCCTGTGTATACATATAATCACTTTGGGTGATTTCTGTCCCTTCTTCCGATTTACCAATGTGCACAAGCTTATCCTGTCAGAAACCTGTTCTCGTTCTGAGCCATCTTAGGGCTTTCCTACCTCCAACGCCTCCTTCTCATATGCCTCCCCATACCTGCTCTACTGCAAATCCTTCCCCAACAATTTCAGTGTCTAATAATTTTGTCTTCTTGAGTCCTGACATATTTTTGACAGCTTATTATGTTATAAAATTTTAGAGCTGCTATTATCTTCTTTCTTAATCTAAGAGCATATCCTTCTCAACCAGCTATGATGAATTCTTCGCCACATTCAGCCAGCGTGCATACAAGTAAACATTTGTTGGATGAAACACAACCAATAATTAAATTCCAGGATTAGAAGGAAATTTAAACATCAGATAGGTTTATCCCCTTACTCAGTACTTCCATCTTCCACATCTTTATAAAATTATCTTGGCTTGAGTAACTCTTGTAATAGAGAACCCACTCCTCTGTAAGACTTCTACTTCAAGAAAGCTTAAATACCAGAAAATAATCCTCTTCTTTTTTAGGAAAGGAAGTGCTCAGGGGCTATTCCTGGCTTTGGGCTCAAGAGTCACTCTTGGCAGTTTTTCATGAGACCAAGCTGGGGTCAGCCCTGTGTGATGCAAGCATCTTAAACCCTGCACTATCTCTCCAGTCCCCAGAAAATTGTTTCTTGTGTGAAATATTGGAAATGTGATATTACAGCATTACCCTGACATTCATTTTAGTCCACTTTAGATCTCATTACTATTGAACTACTGACAGCTGTTGATGCTGACCAAGTGTTTGATCACAGTATTAATAATTATCAATAATTATTCCATTTCTGCTATAGCACAGAAGAAAAACAAGTATTTAGTAGATGTTTAAGAATTCTGAGCAATAAAGGTTAAAGAGAATTGTGAAAAATGACTTATTTGGGACAGATTTATTTTCTCTGAAAGAGAACACTGGTGTCAGGGCCGGAAGCCAGGCCTCCAGCTTGCAAAGCCCAGGCTCGGCATGCTGAGCTCTCTGGACGGACCTGCCAATCTTCAAGTAGGTTAGAAGATTTAATTCTTTAAAAATCACCGCCACTATAGGTGTGTAAGCGAGAGTTCAACATTTGTATTGATTATAGGAATATTTTCTTGAAGAAATGTCTTGGCAAGTTCTTGTCAATAGATTTCAGATTCATACTTTACTATCACAAAATACAATGTTAGTATTCTTACTATTCAGCCTCTATTTCAAGGCTACATAGCTGCAGTCTTAAAAATGACAACAAAAAAAATGAGGCAGGAAGGGGTAGAGGGGGAGGTCTGTAATTACTTAGCTCGTTAGCAAAGAAAAGCATCAGAAAAATGTAACTAAATACCAGATTCTGGATCAAAAATTATGCCCACCACTGAGAAAAAGACAAAAAGAAAGTAAACCAGTAGAACCTTAAGTGTATTCGTGAGCAACTCCATGATAAAAATAAAGAATTATAAGTGAAAAAGAAATAACATTTAAAATGGACATAGAAAGAGGGCAATTTGCAACAACAGAGGGCTCAGCAATTTAGGGCTATTTTGTCAGAAACAATAAAAGCTATCTATATTTAAATGATAGAATGGAGAGAAAGTGGTGAATAATCAACAGTAGAATGTCTTCTTTTTTGACTTGCAAATGTATTTTCTAAAGTTCTGTCACTTTACAAGTATTAGAATTATTCCTACTGACAAAAGAAGTAGAATCTAACACAGTAATCTTAGAATACTTGGAAAAACAATTTGAAAATAAAAGAAAACATAGAAGGGAAATTATATCGATTTAATTTTCAATGAAACATTTCATGTAACTCACACCTAATAATATGAAAAACAAAATGATATAATGAAGAGCAAAATTATTTTTGCCATGATTTTTTTTAATTTGACAAAAAAATGAATAACATCTTTTAGATCATAGTGGAGCCCCAAATCTCAGTTTGCTGGGATTTCTTTTTGTTCCTTCATTCCTTGAGTGTGTTTACTTTGATAATGTATCCCGGATCTCAATTTGAGTTAACTAACATCTAAAAACGTCTGCTATCCCATGAAGAGGGAGGGAAGGCATGACCTATTAATCTTTCAGTAGTGTTGCAAGGTCAACAGGACTGGGGGGAGGTTGGGTTACACTAAAGCAAAGATTAATGTTAGCAGGCTGCTCCTTCCCATTCTTCTTGTCTAAAAGAAAAAGCGTGACTATTTTTTTTTCTTTAGTAAAGCAGGAAAGCCCTTCCCCGAGGATGACAGCAGATGAACATTCTAGGAATGTAGGGACTGTACAAACTCTGCATCTAACACAGGACCCTGCACACAGCAGGAACTTATCATCATTTGTTGCCTAAACAAATATGGATTATGAGTGCCACCCTAAAAATGGCCAAAGGAGCGACAGTCTCCCTAAGAGACATTTTCCCCCTGAGTAATCCAAACACTCCTGTGGTAAATCTTGGGATGAGGTTTGAGATCTGTCAGGCAAGAGAGCACTGGGGTCAAGCAGAGCCAGGGCGAGCCCTAAGGGAGTCGTCCAAAGCCAGGGGGTCACAGGAGGAGCCTGAGGGCCGGGAGAGACCTTGTGGGGTCCCAGCACTGGCGTCACTGTTTGAGAATTTTTTCTTTAATGAAAAGGTTATTTGACAGCTTGAGAAGGGTAATGCCAATACATCCTGCGGTGCCATGCTTCCCGTACTACACAGGGGTCACAGGTGGAAAGAGCATAAACAGGGGCCTGGTGGGGTCAGGGGCAGCAGGGAGGTGTGAGAGGTCCATGGGCAGGAAACGGTCGGGACGCACCGCTCTCGAGTGGGTTCCAGGGCTCCTGGGTGTGGTGACCTCCAAATGTCCTGGGCCCTGTCCCCCACGGTCCAGGGTAACTGGCCCTGGAGACTCCAGCAGAGAAGCAGTCTCCCTCCTCTGCCTCACTGTGCTATTTAGCTCGACAGGAAGAGCAACGTGGACCCCGAAGGAGGCCTGACCTCTCCCCTCTGGCTCCTAAGGATACGCTTTTTTAATAGAAATGAATTTCTGAACAAAAAGTGCTTGGAGGTGAGCAAGGAGGAAGGCTGAAAATTCTGCTGACAAATGATTCCAGGGAGGGAGAGAGAGAAGCAGGAGGAGAGTGGAGAGAGAAAATGACCCTGACAGAAATGGCAGGGTCAGGTAGAACGCTGGAGTCCGAGAGGCACATCCCAGCCCTGAAACTTGGATCTTTGTCTTCGTTCCCTAACACAAAGATCTGCGGGGAGAGTTCAGGGAAGGGCATCAGGCTGGCAGGTGCTGACAAACACAGGGCAAACTTCTAACTGATGACTCTTCCCCACACAAAAGCTTTGCCTGGAGAAGGGGGTGGAGGGGCTGATTCTTCTTCAGTGACAGATAAACCCTATTGTCATAAGAAACACCCATTCTGGGGTATCCAGGAGGCCAGGAGGCTAGTCACAGATGTTGTATATTGCTTCCCAGCACCTCTACTGTGCTTCACATGCGGCAGAATGAGGAGGCTAGATCATTTGCCCAGGGTCACGAAGGAAAGGAACGGCAAAGCTAGAAACTTCAGCTGATTCTCCGACTCGAATGTTTGAATTTTCCCCACAATATTGCCTGTAACACATATCTGTTAGTGAGAAAGGAGTGACAAGACTAGATTTCTCTTCAGGGAGCAATTTCCCAAGGCTGGATTTTCCACTTAGTTATGCCTGAATTACTGATTTGTTTATAATTGCTACCCTTTGCCATAAAGATCTATGTTCAATTTGGGAAATAAGAAGCCTATTAGAATGACGGGTTTTCTTCTTACGACTGTATCATATATCAGTTAAGATGAACATAATTTTCAAACAGCCTGGCCAGGTGTTACTAAGTGTTGAATTCAACACCTGTGAGAATCTTGACAAAAAATACAAATGATATAGGTGCGAGGCAAGCTGCTGTCCCTGCACGAATGAGCCCGCAACACTTCAAACGCTCATGTCTTATTAGACTAAAGGCATGGATGTGCATAGTATCACAGAACGCGGCTAAAGCCTGGCTGCGAGTAAAGCAACAGCAAATGGATTATCCAACGTACCCTCAATTATACCCCCTCCCCCCCATGTTAGGTATAACTTGAAATTCACAATTTCTAAGAAATCTAACAACTGGAAAGTTCCCCTGAATAGGTTCCTACTTATGTGTTGAAAGAAGGAACACAGCATCTGTTTTTTCCTCTTAGGACTTATAATTAACACAGGCAAGGTCACTAACAGCCTCCGAGAGCAGAGCAGTTACCTCTAAACACTTGCGGTTTCTCTGGTTACGATGAATAATCCTTGTTTGCTGTCTTTTTGACAAAAATTCCTCCTGTGCTACTGGCACGGTACCAGGTAAAGATCTGAGCGGAGTCTTCAATAATTTGTTTTACTGCATAATCAGAGAGCAATGAGAGTGCGTCTCGTGAACTATCAACCTTTCTCCCTCACTCGCGATGGCACCCCACCCCGCCCTCAACATCTTGAAGAACGGAATCAACAGGAGCGTCGACAATTTCTCCACGAGGCTTTTGAATGTCACAAAGTTTGAGTGGGAAGGGTGAGAGGTGGACAGGGGGTCTGGGAGCTGAGGTAGGAAAGAAATTAGGGTAGATCCCTCATCATCAGGCCTGAGAGGAATCACCAAATGACCTACTTTGGGTCCCTTTTAAGTGAACTAGATCATGTATGTCAGCTTTGGCTGATAGGGACCGCATTTATGCAGGTCTAAAATTACTTCCTGGCACTTGTCTTTCAGAAACTTATTTAATTAATCCTGAGTCAGATGAAGGCATTAATGGATTAATGTGCTGAGAACCTTCAACTAAAATAATTCAGAGATAAGTGTAAATAATATTGACAAGGTTTTAATATGGTTTTCTACATTACTAGAAAAAAAATCCTAGTGTCTTAAAACATCAAATGGATGAGAATCGCTGAATAACAGTCACCATAACAATAAGCAATGACAACAATAACACCACTAAGACCCTCTTGAAAGATCAAGAAAATCAAATGCATACGAAAAGGATTTTGCTTGAATCTCCTCTGCCACGCTCTATAGGAAAGTGACATTTCTCACCAATAGATGCTGGGCTAACTGGAGCACACAGGCATGACATTAACTTCCCATTTAAAAATGAGGAAACTGAGACTCAGAGAGGCGTAAAAATTTCCCAAACCCTTAAGAACTTAGAGAGAACCCGATTCCAAATTTATTCCAAGTTCAAAACCTTTCTTTCCTTGTATCTTCTGGACTGGCTGACTTAATGAATGAATGCTGGAATACCGCATGAATTCAGAGACATTTTTCACAGAAAGAACTTGAAGATTCCATACTAAGCAACGTAAACTAGAGATAATGATTTTAGCAATCTCTTCTTGGCATCAAACAGATAAAAAGGGCGGGGGGGCGGGTGGGACTGGTATAAGAAAAGGTTAGAAAGGGAGAGAGAGAAACTATGAATACCAAGGGACTACAATGCCAAATGCTGGAACAAATGCATGTATTTGCTAATAATAAATTGACATGTATTACACACATGTTCATAATTGGACAGATAAAAACACCTTGAGGCCTAAACACTAAGGAGATACTGGAAGTTTTAAATTTACTAATAAAAATGGAAGTCTAATATACAAAACCAGAAAACAAACTACAAAGAGAGAAAAGTATAGCAAAATAATTCCTCTTGAATTGGGTTAATTAGGAAAAAAAAAAAACCCAACAACCAGAAACTCTTTGGGTAAATACATATATGGCCTATTACCCATATTGAAAAATATGATATATTAAAGTTCCATTAAAGTTTTTCCAAAGGATTAATTCAGTAGCTCATAAAATCCAACTTTCTCATCCAGAGCAGATGGTCAGCAAGATTGGCTAGGATTGAAGTAATTTATTAGCAAATATAAAGGTTAGCAAAAGCAAACAAACAAGCCAAAAAAAATCTGAATGAGGTATTAATTTCACTCAAAATAGAAAAGCATTGTCTCAAATGTAAAATAACCAAAAAATCAGAAAGGAGAAAAGCCTTTTAGTCTCCTATAAAACTGTATTTAAATTAAATCTATAAACTAACAAGAAAAGAAATAAACAAAAATGAAGGGCTAGGTTTTTGTAATACTCCAAAGGGATTGACACTTTTTATTAACTTTTTTTTAAATAAACGAATTGCTTTTCTCTTTTAAGGGATATTGAAAATTTGGAGAATTTAAAACTGTGCATACAAACATATATCTTTGACGTACAAATGTGTATCTTGCATACACATATATATCTTTGACGTACATACATAAAAATGGAAGTTTTAGATGCCTTAAAAAAATCAATGCATTCAGAGTTATAGAATTTGGAATGTCAACAGAAATGCATCTGATGTAAGATGGTGCACATGGAGATACACTGATCTGCATGCTTATTTTACTCTGGCTCACCATTTCTTTTTCTTTCTTTCGTCTTTTTTTTTTTGGTTGAGCAAAAGTTAGCACATATAAAGATAAATACTCTCCGTGAGTCAGTAACTCTTGATTTTTTTCAAAAGCTTTCAACGATTTTTTAACATTTGATTCTTGAGAAGGACCAGGGACAGTGACTCATTACATACCATGATCTGTGATCTTACAGGACACCAAATACAGCTCTTTCAGGTTCTGCCCCTCCTTCGCGATGACCTCCACACACCTGCAACACACACAGGAAGTGGTGAGTTACACTAATGCATTTCAAGTGAAATTAGCAAGAGTTTGGCCAAGAGATTAACAGAGAGAGGTCAGCTTTGATGAATGCCACAGCCCTCTTCTTTCAACAAGCCTCTTTCAAGGTGTTTCTGGAAAAGATATTATATTCCCTGCTTTTAACTCAAATGCTCTAATACCTAAATGATGTTAATTAAGTACATTTGGGCCTATTGCAGATTTTAAAGCTGAAACGAAAATCAATACTTTTATAAGGGTAATGGCACAGATGATAATAGAACACTGGTATACATAGCCACATAATGAACGCATGTTGTACATAGTAAAATAATATGAAATTAATTATGATTAAACCATAGACTACAGGTGATTGTAGATGTATGGTAATATTGCTCAGTTCAATTACTGCTGATCACAACTGGTGGTTTGTTAACATTGCCTTTACTTAAGAGGGAGATTTGGGTCACAACCCGAGACGCTGGGGAGATACTCCAGGCTCTATGTCCAGAGATCACTTCTGGCTGTACTCAGGGGACCATAACTTGTTTCAGGGATCAAACCAATGCTGGCAACATTCAAGGCATGACCCTTGAACTAAACATTTGTTTATGGTCTTCATTTATTTTAAATTGATTTTGGGGCCTCAACCAACTGTGCTCATGGCTTATTTTTGGCTTGGTGCTTAGGGATAAGCTCTGGGGCTCAGGAAACCTTATTGATGCTGGGGATCGAAGCCCAGGCAGCTAAATGCAGTGAAGTGTCATATCTCTGGCCCCCAAATACACGTTTTGATAAAATCATTCACCAAGATAAAAAAAAAAGTTTTAATGTCCATAACATACAAAGACATGAAATCTCTTTCCCTCTCTCTCTAAGCACTTTAAGTCTTATTTTAATATTTTAGTTTTTGATTATTGGGTCACACCCACCAGTGCTCAGAGCTTACTCCTGGCTCCGAGCTCAGGGATCACTAGTGAACTCAGGGTGCCAGGGATTGAACTCAGGCCAGCTGTGTGCCACGCAAGCGTCCTATCCACTGTACTATCTCTCCAGCCCCTATTCTGAATATTTTAAATAAAGTTTTTCATAGGTGTAGGTCTTCCTAGAGACATAGATTTGAAGTCTTTGTTGGTTTGTTTAAGTTTTAAAAGACCCTGAACGGTACAATCTGTTCTAATAGCCCGAGCAGAACCTATAGTACATAACTTAAAGAACTTTAAAAATAATGATCAGCAACACCATCTATTATGTGGCTTAGCCCCTGTGATAACAGAAAACCTGTACAGTCATAACTGACAAAGGCATATGTGTCCTTCAGTGCAGCCCCTGTTTTAATCTTTATAAATAACAGTTAAGTAAAAGGGTAAAAGCAAAAAGAATCATTAACCTTTTCTAGGAAGTAAGGATCAAGTAATTTGATACCTGTGTGTATAATCCATCAAGAGATTACAGAGAATCCGTCTCTGTCTGTCATAGATTTTATTTGCTGTCTGGCTTACTCACAGGTATCTTCATAAAATGTCAGGAAATTTTGTACAATTTTACTTCACATAATTCATTACTGAAGGTTAAATTAGTTACAGAGAAAACATTTTTCCTTTAAAATATTTTTATAGAATATTGTTTTAACTGATTGATAACCATTTTGAAGTTCCTCAGAATAAGTGTGTAAACACACTGCAGGGCTAGTTTTGAGCCTGTAGCGTGGCTGGAAGGATGATACAGGGGAAGGCGCTTGCCTTGCACGTGGCAGACCCTGGCTCAAGCCCACCATGGAGCAGCCCCTGAGAACTGTGAGGTGTGGCCCCCAAACAAACTCTAATTTAAAAATTATGATACAAAACAGGCATTTCCGTGACTCAACAAAACCCAATAATAACAATGTAATTATAAATCATAAGAAGTATTCTGAAGGGAAATTAAAAAATGTAATTCCATGTCATCTAGTTTTCATGTAACATTTTAATAAACACATAAAAAGGGAAAGTAAAACACTCTAGGCAACAACCATGCCTTATTTGCATCTTACAATACTTTCACACGCTAAGAAAAAAAAAGTGCCGAGAATATTTCTAAAGAGTTTTAAAAAATGGAAGTCTGATTACTTTGTCTTATGAAATGTACATATCCTGTGACTGAAGAGATAATCCATCAGGTAAGGTGTGCGTGCTCTCCAGCAGCTGGTCAGGCGAGAATCCCCAGCATGCAGACCCTCCCCTGAGGCTGCCAGGGGTCACTCCCGAGGGCAGAGCCAGGAATTGTCCCTGACCAATGTCAGATTTGATCCCAAAACAAAGACAAAACAACCAACAAAAGAATAACAAAAATACACTTACCACCATCCTCCATTAACTACCCAAAAAGTAAGCAGACCCATTATTTGATATGATCATTACAAAATGCAACAAATTTGTCAGAAGTTATGTTCATATAATTAACTGCACATTGCTGTCATGCTCTATTCAAATAGCTCCAAATGTATGATTTTATATGTGATTATGAAGAAAATTCTAAGCAAATTTGTGTTCCTGACACTTGGTGCCATATTACATACGATAGACACATACACCGGGCATCCCCTCTGAGCAGCAGACAATACGTTGATTTCACTGTACATTCCATCAAATGCTATTTTGAAAGCAATGAGAACTGGTATCCATTTAAAGTAACATGATCATTGGATGGAACCATGTGAAAGGATGATGAAAGACCATGAGCACTAGGGCTCCTACCCAACCACAGACACAAAGTCTCTACAGACAGATATAAAATATATTTACTTACTCGAGAGGAATGAGCCCACAGATAACACATAATTAAGAAGGAAACAATGTCTTTCAAACAAAAAAAAATGTTTTTTCAATATAAAATCACATTCCTTTTATTTATTTATTTTTTATTTTGGGGGCTGCACCCTGTGGTCCTAGGGCTTACTTCTGTCTCTGGCTCAGGGATCACTCCTGAGTGCTCAGAGACCATATATGGTGCTGCGGATCGAACCTGGGCCAATATATGTGAGGCAAGTGTTTTATCCACCATACTGTATCCCCAGCCACACTTTTACACTTCATATTTTAATAAAAAGAAAATTTGCAAGAGAAAAGCGCCTTGCTTTCACAAAGCATCAGCTGGATTCTGTTCTGTTTGTGAAAGTTCAGTTGCATAAGGGCTTCCAAATACTTTAATAACCCTGTAATCACAGTCAGTATGCTAGAAGTCATGCATCATGCACAACACAGAACTATTATTCAAATAAGAATCCTTGAAGTGAAATTTTTTCCCCCCTTGGAAGATCTGCAGCAAAATTTAATTTTAATTATCATACTCTTCATAGATAAGACAGAGGAAACATAAAGTTCTGTGAATGCAAACTGAAATTCTTTATATGATATCAAAGCAGATGACTGAGTGGCTCAAGTAATAGTAAAACAAGTTCCTGCTTAGAGAGATGAGAAAGGAAGTGGCTTGTCTCACTGTGGTGCCCAGTGAGAAACACTGACGCTATGGTGGGTTCCTGTAGCATCTGAAGTGGGAAGGATCTGGTTCTAGGCTCCCGGGTAGCCTGACCTTTTTTCCTGAAACAGTTAAAGACCATTCTAGAATATTCTTACAGGAGGTACCCTGGGACCCATTTCTTCAAGGTAGCTCTAGCCTGTGTTAAGAGAGTTTTTGGCTGCAGACAGACTTGCAGCGTGCAAACACCAGCGCTTGCAGGCTGGCTGAGACATGCAGGCAAGAAACAAGAGGAATTCTAGCAACTCTCCAAGATCCCGAAAGCACGCACGAGTGGAAGGTTGTGAAGAAACGGGTCGGAAACAGCTCCAGCTGAAAGAGGAAAATGCAGGACGAGACAACCCGTGACCACACTGTAAACCTTTACTTCCTATTCTGAGTCGCAGACACGGCATAGGAGAATTTGTTTTTAGGGCCACACCCAGTGGTGCTCAGGGCTCGTGGTGGTGTTAGGGGCACCATATGCAGTGCTCGGGACTGACCTAGGGTCTGCTGAGCGCCAGGCAACCCCTAGCAACTGTACGATCGCTCCAGCCCAGGATTCATTTCGGTTCAGTGTTTGAACGAGTTTGCTATGGATTGGGTGGAGGGGCAGAGTCGGGGAGTCATAAATGTTCTAAGCTCTGAATCGACAATTCAAAATTTTCCTATCCTATTTCTCACCGTTTCTGGAGAGAAAGCTCAGAGTTCCACAGGACCAACATTTCTTGCAGGTCACGTTCAAGAGTTCCAATTTCAAGCAGGACTATGTAAGAGATTGTAAAACTTGAAGGAAAACTTGGAATATAGGAAAAATGGCAGAGTGGGAAAATACAGAGAATATTCAATATGACTGAAAGAGTCCTTGGATATCAAACACAAGCATATTAATCTTCTCAAGTTCAGAACACTAAGGGGAGCCTTGTCTCACTGCACAGGAGGCAATAATCAGATGACATACATCCTATCCTACTTCTCCGGAGCCACAGAAGAATCACCTACATCCTTTGAAGTCCCGTATCATTATTCTCTATTAAACAATGGCGTATATAAAAATTTTCTCTAATAAAATATCCAAAGGTTCATTTAAACATTTTCCTTTTTTTCTAAGTTTACTCCGCTCATGCTATTTTCTTGCTTTTATGTTTTGGCAGGATTCTGAAGAGAAATTTTTTAAATTGCAACTACTGTAAATTTCGTGAATAACAACTGCTGAGAAAATATATAAAAAAACTCTGCAGAATACTGAAAAGGGCCCGAAAACCTCCAAAGTATCGAAAGCATCCAGAATGATTTTTCATAATAACAGAATATTATGCTCATTTGCCTTTGATAATGTTCTAAAAAGCAGCTGAACCATTTGATGAAACTTGAAAAGCAACAAAAAAGGCTACTTTTGTGAGCCTTGTTTTGTTTTTTAAAGAGAAGACAGAATTAAGATTCAGTGGAGGGAAAATCTGTTTCCTTAGCAATAAATTCCTAATCACCTGATTTATGGAAGGGGAAAGGTTAATGAATTAAGTTGTGTAAGCTTCAAAACTATCAAAGGAATTCAAAAGAGCCTTGAATTATGGAAAACAATGGCCCATTCTATATACATACCACATTTTAATGTTTTTTGTCTCCTACTCAAGGGCTGGAACGTGGCATTAGTGACAATTGTAAAGAACTAATGAGGAAATATGACTACACTGCTTGCAAGAGGAGTGTCCTAGGAGACCTTGTTACTGTTTGTGATGTGTTTCAAAACCAAAGAAGCTAATTGGAGCTGCCAGATCCTGGTTTGCAAATCTCCCTTTAAAGGACAGGCTCAATCACCTTAGAGGTGTGAAAAGAAATGTCCCCATTAGAGATGCATTAGAATGGGTCTTGGTAAATTTCTAAATAAACTTTGGGAGGTTCTTTCATTAGTCATGTCTATATTTGAATTACACATCTACCTTCAACCAGAGAGGAAAATGTGGAACAAGACAAAAACCATCTTCGTATGATTTCAAACAGAAGTATACAGAGAGTTATAAAGAAAGTGGCAAATAAGTGCCATGGGAAAGTAGGAATGTTTAAGGTTGAATAAACATGTGGATCAAACCTGAAACTTTCTAAAATGCAAACAGGACAAAAGAGGATCTATTCAAGGGGTTTTAAAAATGGAACTTCATTGTCCTATTTCTCAAAACTGAAAAACCTAATGGAGCCTTCTCATATTTGAACCTGAATAAAAGCATGGGGTGATTGGGTGAGAGTGGGAGAGAAAAGAGAGGGAGGGAGGGAGGGGAGAGAGAGAGAGAGAGAGAGAGAGAGAGAGAAAATGACATTTTAAGCTCTATACAGAGCAACAGAGTAGAAGCTTGGCCCAATTCTATATTACAAAAGCTCATCCTAAATCATCATATTTATTTAAATAATAGCATTTAAATAATAGCAGGTCATTTAAATAATAGCAGAAGACAATTTGGAAGAAGACAAAAGACAATTTGGCATCTTACAGAAAGAAAAATGATAGCTAACTGATTTTTCCAAAGTCTCCAATCAAGATTTATGGAAGAATAATCCAATCACGCATAGTATAGGGATGATTTCCAAGTATAGGCATGGTTTCCAAGTACACACTACTTTTAGAGAATGCACTGTACGAAATATTTCTGTGTGCAAAGATAAATTTTCATATAAGATAAATCAACTCAAAAATCTATTAATAATATATTTTCCTTTATTATATTTAAAACAGATTTATTCACAGGTACTTTTAACATGACACCTTAATGTTACAGAAACAGCATCCATGCAGTTGCATTGTCTTTCTCTTAAACAAGTGCAAACAAGTGCATATATGACAAATAAAATGCTATTTCAGGGACCAGTGAAAGAGTACAGCATGTAGGTGCTTGCCTTGCATGCGGCCAACCAGGGTTTGATCCTTGACACCACGCATGGTCTCCTAAGCTTGATCACTCAGAGTAATCCCTGAGTGCAGAGCCAGGAGTAAGCCCTGAACAAAGCTGGGTATGGCCCCAAAAGCAAAAAATAAAAATATAAACAGACTATTTTAGGAAGTGACACAAGGCATCCAAGTCCCGTATAGGTGTCCTTTGTACTTTGTGGCACACGTTCTTGTAAATGTTCCTTCCTAGTCCAGTAACAACACAGAGCCCAAAATATACAGAAGTACATTTTCACGCAGATATTCTCAAAAAAGCAATATTTGCTCCAAGAGATGCATTTTTTAAGCATTGGCATGCAATTAAAACTCCAAAGTGTTTGCTTAAGACACATTTTTACTATACCACAGGGGCAAATGCATGTGAAATGTCACCAGCTCTATCAGTCACCAGTCATCATCTTGGGACACTCATTACATTTTCACTTACCACATGTTATTCTCTACAAAGTCAGTATCTGATTAGTACATCTAGAATTTACGGAGGCATTTTCTACCTACATAGTGAAGAGTGAAAGTCCGTTTAATCAAACAGAGATACCAAAGCCTTTCAAAAGGAGAAGAGTAATTTCTAAATGACACACACCACATTAAGTGGTCTAGAAACAGAAATGCTATTAAAAGTTAATACATAAAACAGTAACAACAAAAAACTAACTAAATATCTTAGACATCAGCACTGGAGCTTTGAGGAAGGCAAAGCAGATGAATCTCTGGCTCAGTCCTTAACATAATATTCCTCAGAATATACAAGAGGCAAGAGAGAATCCAAAATTTTGATTACTTATTAATTTAACTGAATAATGTTGAATGAACACTGTGTATTCAAAATGAAAAAAAATATAATCAGAAAATCACATTACTGTGCAGTGATAGATATAAAACTTAAATCCTGATATATCAACTACTCTTTATTTTGCTATTATTATTGATACTAATATTTATACTTAGGGGAAAAATAAGATCACTGTCTCTATTTATCTGCTAAAATTTTCTTGCAAATAATTACATTTCAGAACAGAAGAAAAAGCTAGTAAGAAAAATAAGAAAAACATTAAGGACAGGACTTCTTCATTCAACAGTGTGTTCATTCTTCAATGGAAAAAAAAGGTAGGTTTTGTTGTTATTGTTGTAGTTTTGTTTTGGGTTCACACCCAACAATGCTCAGGGATAACTCCTGGCTCTGCACTCAGGAATTACTTCAGTGCTTGGGGGACCATATGGGATACCAGGGATCGAATCACAGTCCGTTGCATGCATGGCAAGTGCCCTGCCCGCTGTGCTATTGTTCCTGCTCCAACAGGCAGCTACTTGGAAATAAGGCAAGTTCAGAAATAGCCTTCATTTAAGCTATTCAGGATCCATAAATTCATAGCCAATAACTCTGGGGAATCCAGGAAGGGCAAAATGTTGGCTGATGATATCTTTATGGCAGTCTGGCACATTTTAGCAAGATAGAGGGCAGAAGAGAAAACTTTATTATCTTACATGTAACAAAGATTTACTGTGTGGAAGCATGATCCCAGGACTTTAAAAGAAACATGAAAATAAAAATAAGGAAGTACAGTCCAATACGGTGAATTCTAATTCATCAGAGACCAATATTTACTGAAAAATAAATTAGAGAAAAATCTGAAAATCTCCAAACCCCTACAATTAATGATTTCAAAAATATACTGTGATTGCAAACCTAGGAATGTTTCAAAGAAACTACTTAGACTTCCAAACAACTAAAATGAAAATTAGGTGGGCTATTTATTAGTCATAACTTTGATGTCACTGTTAGAACTGACAATTCAACCAACACTGCATACTTAAAACTCACATTTAAGGTGGTAAATTATTTTCGTGGAATATACAAGCACCCAGAAGAGGAGATTTCAGCCATCATCCAGGAAGGAAGGACTCCCTTCCACCAGAAGATTCCATGCTTCAGCTCTGCAGTGACTAATTGCCTCTTTAACCTCTGGGCTCTGGGAGTTGGTCTGTGCCTCAATACCAGTTTTGTGACAGAGCCAAAGACTGATGTTTGACATAGACCTCCCGTGACCCGTGGAGCCCGACAGTTAACTCAGACAAGATGCTGACAAAAGGTTTCCTTCTCACTGGGGAAAGCACAGAATCTCTTGGCTCTTGGATAAGCCAATTTCTCCAAAGGATATAGGACACAGAAGGTAAAGACAACTTAAAAACTCAGAAAGATGGCTTCATTTTAGCTTTGATTATTCTAAACATCAGATGTACTAACTCAAATGTTTGTTTGACAAAATGGTTGCAAATGGTAATTTTTTAAAGTATGTACTTAAAATACAGTGAGGAGAGTACCCAACTTGATATCTCTGAAAGCTTATAATTAGGCAGGTGAAATAAAACACAAAGAAAACAGGTCAATGGTTTCCACTCCAAATGTTTCCCACATGCTTCAAGCACTCATATTCCGGAAGTTTGAAGATTTGTGCTTCATTTTTTTTTTAAGTTTGGTAACTTTTTCACCTGATCAAAGCTAACAGAAAATGTTTTGTCGGTGATCTTAAATAGCATTCAACAAAACACAAGGCAATCTTCTAATTGGGAGAAATGAATAGTGAAAGTTTCTTTAATAAAGAAGGAATGAGGGGCACATATGCTGCTTGAACCCATGTGCTGCTTGTGCCCACTTGGCCGAGCACATGTGTCGCCCGCATCTCCCCTCTTGAGATGTGTACTTTCATGCTTTAATACTTTTGTGTCTACAATTGGGTATGCGTACGAGCTCTCTCCACCCTTGGAGAAGACCATGTTCTCTCTTGAGTTACTCTTACTTTTCCGTCTCTCTTATCCCTTCCTCCTCCCCTCAAAAAGCCTCTAAATAAAATCTGTTTACTTCAAAAAAAAAAAAAAAGAAGAAGGAATGAGGATGCAATTCTAGGTTAGGGAGTGGAAAAAGTCTAGGCAGTGAGAACCAAGTAAGCCCCATATTTAGAACGAAGAAAAGAGATAACACACAGGCTTGAAAAGGGAGGGACACCTCATAAATCTGACCTCAGTGCACTAAACTAGATTGAACTCTGAACCCACTGAGGCTTCAAGATCATCACTGCTGAACTAGAAACAAACACCACCAACAAAAACACCGTACTTCCAAAGCTCTTGGACTGCAGTAGCTTTATTTCTATTTTCTTCCATATCACTTTAGAAGTTAAATAATCTTCACAGGAAAGAGAGGCAGCAGTGCATGTCTGACTGCTCTGGCACATAATGTGTACAGAGAGATAACCCTTTGTGCTTTAAGAGAGAGAAATAACATTTCCATTTTTTTTTTCTTTTTGGGTCACACCCGGTGATGCTCAAGGGTTACTCCTGGCTCTGCACTCAGAAAACAGTCTTGGCGGTGCTCAGGGGACCATCTGGGATGCTAGGAATTGAACTCGGGTTGGCCACATGCAAGGTAAATGCCCCACCTGCTGTGCTATTGCTATGAGGGAAAAACAAACTCGAAAATGTGTGAATCTGTATTTGTACCCTCATGGTGACTTACTAGTTAAAGAATAATAAAAAAAAATTAAATAAATAAATAAAGCCAAAAAAAAGGAGAGAGAAATAAAAACAGCCCACGTATTTCTGCGAATTACAACCAGGGGGTATATTCCAATCATTCTCTTATAATCAGTGACCAGTTTACACATTTTTCATCCTCATAGAAGAATGATGACTCATTCTAGATACTTTTTTTATTACCCAAATGTATAGAGAAATGAAATCTTCCCCATGTTCTTCTTAAATAACACTCGGGTACAAACAATAGAATGATACTTAGAAATTCCAGAGGAAATCTACTGAACCTTATCTTTTTAAACCATCAGGCCATTTCCATCCATTTCCTTAAAGGTCCATTTCTGAGAGGCAGAGAATCAGCACAGGGGTTAAGGTGCTTGCATGGCCCAGACCCCAATTTCATTCCCAGTGAAGAACCAGAAGTAACTCCCGATCACTACTGTGTGTGGCCAAACCACCCACTTTCCCCTCCCCCCACCCAAGAAAGCACATCTTTGGGTTTCAGGGTCCAGAGAGACAGGTCAGCAGGCTGAAGCACATGTTTTGCATGCAGTACCTGAGCACGGCCAAAAGGAACCCCCCCTTTCCTCCCTAGTGGGGAGCGGAAAGTCCTCTCTGAGCACAATCCAGTGTGGCCCAGGGGGGAAAAAAAAAACCAAAATAACCAGTCCATTTCTCTGTAAAATACACCATCAGAAAATTCTTTTGTACACATATGAACAGAATGCATACATTTCCCCTAGACAATTCTGTCATTAAATCAGCAAATACATAACTATTATAACTACTATAAATACATAGTATATAAATACTACTACTACTACTATAAATACATAACTATTATAAATACATAACTACTCAGTAAGGGAATTTTGGAAGTCTACCCCTGAAATGCAACGATGACTTAAATCCCAATTGCTTTGTTTGGACTACTCATCAATCTATTCCCAATGATGGAATCTGCATCTCTGTTGTTAGAAAGAGTGGCGGAAAGTGAACAAAACTCTGGAAGATTGACAGAAACTGTGGGAGCAGGAAATTGCTACCCATTTAATCCTTGCAGAAAACTGCAAGAGTGAGACAGTGAGTAAACATGGAGAAGGAAGAAGCACATTTCACAATTTCTTTCTGACAGTGAACACCTTGTAGGCAACCTCGTATCTGAGAGTCAGCAAGGAAAAAGCAACTATGTGAACCCCGTACTCAGCTTTCTGTCATCTAAAAGAGAAAAGAAAAGAACAGTGCATTTCTAGCATGTTTCTAAATGTTCTGTTGTTATTGTGGGTGCTGTTCTGCCCGAACACCCAGGCGAACCACGCAGCAAAATGCATCAGCAGCATGAACACTTCTGCTCTCCCCAGAAGACAGTTAATTTTCTCAAGTACTCCTAAATGCAGATCCACACGCTGCAATTCCAAGGAAGAGGCAAGACTGAAAGCTGAGGAGAAATGGCTTATTATTTTTAAAAGTCATTAGTGAAATAAAGAGGGGAAATGAAGAACAGCATTTGAAAGGGCTGTCTGGTGAATGGACCTGTTGTTAACTGGTCAACCTCTGCTTCTATAAGTCCTGAGTATGCTGTAAAGTCTGCTCTGGCAACGACAGAATTTTATTTACTTTATTTCATTTAATTATTTGGTTTGGGGGCCATGATCTATACTCAGGGATACAATATCTGAATAATCACATCACTGGTTTGACTTAAGATTGTGAAAAAAATATTGTAAAGAGAGGAACAGGATGAAATACAATATATGAGATATGTAGCTATATAAACACATAGCATATTATTATGTAAAATATCTATAAAAATACATTTACTCTATAATTTCTACAGGCCAAAATATATTTTAGCTCTTTATTTATATCCGGTCTTGTTTCAATAGAAATATATAAAACTATAAAAGAAATATGAGAGATAGAAAATATGAGGGTAATATAAGAATAAAATCAGGATATACTTATTCTGAAAGAATTCAAATGATTCTATTCTCATAAACTTCTATAAGAGGGATAAGGTCATGGAATAAATTTTCAATGAAATAATACAAGAAGGGGATGTATGATTATTTATAAGGTTCATAACATCAATGAGTTTTAAAGTCTGATGTTCAAAAGAAGCCACAGAAAAGACTAGGTATGTCTGAGGGATTTCTGCAAGGAAGCTGACATTTTAATAGAGAGTAAAATATTCTGTATCCTTTACTTCCATTCTTAATACTACTGAGGTCTTAACTCATGAGAAACTATTTCTCAATAAAAGAAAAAAAGCAAAACAACCAACTATTAAGTATATTGCATATAATTATCAATGTAATAAAAAGACATTTGGCTAAATCAAAATATCATTAAATTATAATACAACATATAGAAGATCAAGCAGCGATCTAGAAGAGATATATATCTCCGATGCTCAGACTATAAAATTTGTGTGTTGTACTCATGTGTAATAAAGTGTCGTGAAGTTGGAATGCAATTCAAAGTCTCCAGGTCTTTTCTATAGAATGGAAATCACAATCATAATATCTACCTCCAAGGGTTCCATAAAGGTCACATTTCATAAGGTTTGTCAAGGCGCTGTTAGTTATTCAACAAACATTTACTAACCCCTACCCTTCTAACAATATAAATAATAAGATGGATAAGACATTTTTCTCCCAGAAGGAATTTGCAATCTTGTCCACTTTAACATCCTTCACCCAAATAAGACAAGGTTATTTAGAATAAAGTAGAATTTCCTAAAGTATATTTCTCAAAAAATTAGCACTCTTGGGCTTTAATGTTAATAGATGAAAAAAAGAAGTATTCTTCACTATGTTTATGCAAAAACAAAAATTTTACTCAGTGGGGGAAAAAAGAGGGAGGGAAGGAGGAAAAGAAAGAGGAAATAAAGGAGAAAGGGAGGAAGGAAGAAAAAGAGGAAGGGAGGGAGAGATGCAAACAAGGCAAAGAAGGCAGGCAGCAAGGAAAGAAGGGAAAAAGGGAAGGAGGGAGGGAGGGCGGAGGGAGGGCAGAGGGAGGGAGGGAGGGAGGGAGGGAGGGAGGGAGGGAGGAAGGAAAAAAGAAGGGAGGAAGGAAGGAGAAAGGGAGGAAGGAGGGAAGAAAGGAAGAAGTGAAGGAAGGGAGGAAAGAGGAAAGGAAGGAGGGTGAAAGGAGGGAAAAAGGAAGGAAGGAGGGAAGGAAGGAAAGAAGGGAGGAAGAAAGGAACGAAGGGAGGGAGGCAAGAAGGAGGAAGGGAGGGAGGGAAGGAGGAAGGAAGAATGGAAGGAGGGAAGAAAGGACGGAAGGAGGAAGGGACAAAGGAGGGAAAGAGGGAAGGAAGGAAGGGGTAAGGGACAAAGGAGGGAAGGAAGGAAGAAAAGAAGGTAGGAGGAAGGAAGCAAGGAAGGAGGGAGAGAGGAAGAAGTGAATGGAAGGAAGAAGAAAGGAAGGAAGGGAGGAAGGGAGGAAGCGAGGAGGAAGGAGGCAGGGAGGAAAAAGGGAAGAAAGGAAGGAGGAAGGGAAGGAAGGAAATAAGGAAGGGAGGAAAGGAAGGGAGGGAGAGAGTAAGGAAGGTAGGAAGGAGGAAGGGAGGGGGAGGAAGGAGGGAGGAAGGAGGGAAGGAAGGAAGAAAGGAGGGAAGGAAGGAAAAAAGTAAGGAAGGGAGGAAGAAAGGAAGGAAGGGAGGGAGGGAGGGAAGGAGGAAGGAAGAACAGAAGTAAGGAAAAAGGATGGAAGGAGGAAGGGACAAAGGAGGGAAAGAGGGAAGGAAGGAAGGAAGGAAGGAAGGAAGGAAGGAAGGAAGGAAGGAAGGAAGGAAGGAAGGAAGGAAGGAAGGAAGGGGTAACAGACAAAGGAGGGAAGGAAGGAAGGAAGGAAGGGGTAACAGACAAGGGAAGGAAGGAAGGAAGGAAGGAAGGAAGGAAGGAAGGAAGGAAGGAAGAAGGAAGGAGGAAAGAAGGAGGAAGGAGGGAAGGAAGGAAGGAAGGAAGGAGAAAGGGAGGAAAAAGGGAAGAAAGGAAGGAGGGAGGGAAGGAAGGAAATAAGGAAGGAAGGGAGGAAGAAAGGAAGGAAGGGAGAGAGGAAGGAGAAAGGAAGGAAGGTAGGAGGAAGGAGGGAAGGAAGGAGGAAGGGAGAGAGGAAGGTGAAAGGAAGGAAGGTAGGAGGAAGGAGGGAAGGAAGGAGGAAGGGAGGAAGAAAGGAAGGGAGGAGGAAGGAGGGAAGGAAGGAGGAAGGGAGAGAGGAAGGTGAAAGGAAGGAAGGTAGGAGGAAGGAGGGAAGGAAGGAGGAAGGGAGGAAGAAAGGAAGGGAGGAGGAAGGAGGAAGGAAGCGAGAAAGGAGAAAGGAAAGAAGGTAGGAGGAAGGAGGGAAGGAAGGAGGAAGGGAGGAAAGAGGGAAGAAAGGAAGCAAGGAGGGAAGGAAGGAAAAAAGGAAGGAAGGGAGGAAGAAAGGAAGGAAGGAAGGGAGAGAGGAAGGAAGGTAGGAAGGAGGAAGGGAGGGAGGGACGAAGGAGGGAGCAAGGAAGGGAGGGAGGAGGGCGGGAGGGAGGAAGGAAGGAGGAAGGGTGAAAGGAAGACAGGCAGGCAGGCAGGTGCAGAGGACAGTGCCCAGCAGAGATTCAAAGCAATGAAATGTTAATGATTACTTTTTAGGCCCAATCACAGAACTTGGCACAATATCAATATAGGCTGAATAATGGCCACAACGGATATGAGTTCTTAATCCATGGGATTCATAAATATTTATATAGAAAAAGCAGCTTTGATGGTACGAGCAGATTATGGAGCTGGAGACAGCTGGTCACCACAGGTCATTTGGGCGCGCCCTCTGCGCAGACATCAGCGTGCTCACGAGCACCGCGGCCGGTGGGGGCAGAGCAGAGAAAGGCTCTGCCGAGTGGGAGCGCAGGCTGCGAGCTAAAGGCTGTTAGAATGAAGCTGCAGAGAGGAGGGTCACATCTTGTTTTTTGTTTGGGGTCAAATGTGGTGTTGCTCAGGGCTGACTCCTGGCTCTGTGCTCAGGGATCACTCCCGATGGGGCTGGGGACCATATGGGGTCCCAGGGGTAGAACCCAGGAAGGCACACACAGAGCGGGCACCCATTCCTCTGTACTATCTATGCAGCCGCTAATGTCTGGATTCTGCTGTTTGCTTCTTATTTTGGGGCGACTCCTGCCTCTCCACTCAAAGATCACCCCAGCAGGGCTCAGAGTGCAGAGTGCCATGGCTGGAACCCGGGGGGCTGCGCGCCAGACCAGGAGCCCTGCCACTATCACATCTCTCCAGCCCTTTATGTCCTGATCTTTGACTCAAAGACACTGGTTTCAGATGCCTGATGTTCACAACTGTGAGAGAGTAAGTCTGTTGTTTATAAGCTACCAAGTTAATAACAATTTATCAGAGTAGCAACAGGAATTGAATACAGTACCTAAAACTAGTTTCTGGATTATATGTGGGTACCAAGCAATACCATTTAAAATGTAATAAGCTAATTTGAATTAAAACCTCACAAGTAGAAAAGACACGATTTTAAGTTATTAAAGAGTCGTCACTATCACATATTATACATATCCCGCCTATTTAGCAAAGTATCTTAAAATGAGAGCAAATGTTTCTGTATACTTGTTACAAAAAATGGTATGATCCTGAACTTTGCTCTAGAAGAAAAAAACATAAATCTGACATACACATAAAGGGGACTTAAAGATACACAGCAAGGTCTCAGAAACAGGGTGTAGAGAATGAACAAACATAAGGACTTACAGGAGTGGGGGGGCTTCAGATTAGGGCCAGAGAGCAGAAGCGAATCTGATGGATGTTCTCAAGAAACACATTGCACCGTTCGGAAAACATCTCCATTCCCAGCCCAGCGGAAGCAGCAATGGGGCTATGATATATTTTCAATGCTATGGCTACCAGAAGTATAAACTGTTGTTAGTTTGTTGTTAGTTTCAGGAAATCTGAACTTTAAACTTTTTGATAGAGAATAGAAACACTTATCTAAATTCACTGACTTTCCATCAAAGATTTGACTGCAGAAATGAGAGGCAGCTCTCTCTCTCTCTCTCTCTCTCTCTCTCTCTCTCTCTCTCTCTCTCTCTCTCTCTCATGACTTGCTCAGTTATTGAGACAGTATATTTTCTGGAGAGATCTGGAACAGCTCTTCCTCAGGGAAGTGAGAACTATCAGTGCCGGAGTGGAAGTGCAACGTGCACAGCTGATGCCAGGACCAACTGGTGAGTATTGAAAGGAATGGCACAGGGGCCGGAGCTATAGCACAGCGGGCAGGGCCTTGCACGCGGCCAACCCGGGTTCGATTTCCAGTATCCCATATAGTACCCTGTGCACCGCCAGGAGTAATTCCTGAGTGCAGAGCCAGGAGTAATCCCTGTGCATCGCCGGGTGTGACCCAAAAATAAAAGAAAAAAAAGAGGACTGACACAGGGGCCAGAGCGATAGCACAGCAAGTATGGCATTTGCCCTGTACATGGCTGACTGGGGTTTGATCTCGGCATTCCATATGATCCCCTGAGCACTGCTAGGAATGATTCCTGGCTGAAGAGTCTAGAATAACCCCTGAGCATCATTGGATGTGGCTCAGAAAACAAAAAATAAAAATAAAGGAATGGAACAGGTAAAACATTCATAATATTTCTTTATACATATTAAATGACACATGCCTGGGCTATTATTACTCATTTAAATTTTCATTATCCCCAGACATTATATAGCTCCTGATGGAATATAATAAGGCATGTCAAGAATCACCTAGGAAATACACAGTGCCAAATCCAAGAACACAGCAAATTATAGGCAATTTAGGAGGGTTAGGCAAATTGCCAGATACACTAAACAGAACCATAAAAGATAATTAGCTAAAATCAGAACTTAAGAAATCCTGCAATCCTAATTCAAATAAATGAATGGCATGGAAAAATAATGGTGGCATGGAAGGGTAAGAGGGAGGCGGGTAGAGATACAGTAACCGAGACTCGAGAAATCCATCAACCGAGGACAATATGTAACCTCATTTGTATCTATTTTGAATACTGAAAAAAAAACTTCAAGCACTTATTGTTCTGTGAGCTGGACAGTAGGACTGGAGTACTACCTTCTGGAGAGAGCGAAGCCTCGAGGCCGGCCTGCACACAGCAGGGCCTAGGCTAACTCCCAGCACCTCCCACCCCCAGGGGCCCCCGGGACCCCTTTAAAGCACAGAACTGGGGGCAGTTCCTGAGCACAATCAGGTGTGGCCCCATCCCCAAATAAACACAAACATTCATCTCTTGGGATGATCGAAGTCTCTGCAAGTGGCAATCTGGCAAAGACAAAATTTAAACCGCTGCTGAGACAAAGTCAGAGGGATCCAGGGAAAATTACGAACGGGAGCACTGACAGCTACTGAGTAAGGGGACACCCGGGCCATCATTAGACACTCTGTGTATATGTCTTTAAAGCTTTCCATGATGGATGGAAAATTTGAAAAATTCTTATCTGGGGACTTAGCCATGCTTGCCCTCAATCTATTTCTACCATCCTGTTTGTCATCTTAATTGTGTGGCTCCCGCATTAGAACTAAAAGTGAAAAGTGGGAGTGAGGGAAAGAGTGCAAGGATTAAAGAGCATGCTTCGCTCGAATCTGATCCTGGTTCCATCCCGACATCAAATGCCCCTTTGAGCTCTGCGAGTGTAGCCCTAGAACCCCCAAGCACCAGGGGGGGACACTAGATGTCCACATTGTGGCAGAAACCATGCCTCGGGCAGCCCTGCCCGGCTGGCTGTTCCCCTGACCCCTGGCACACTGTTGAGAGGCCCCGACCCTTCCCCCACAAAGTGAGAGTGAAGAGGAAACTTCTGGCTTTTAACTATACTGAATGCTTTACACGAATATCTGATGAATCTCACCGAAAACACTGTCGAGAGCTAGACAGAGAGTGGAGGATTCAGGTCCCTGCTTGGAAGGTGGCTGACCCCGGTGAGACCCCAGCAACCCAGGGTCCCCCGAGAACTGCCAGAATGAGTCCTGAGTTGGAAGCAGAGTTACTGCACCGGAGGTGCAGCCCCCAAAGCAAAATTTAAAAAAAATAATGCACTTTAGAATTTTGGTGTGACATAATTTAAGAGTTCAGTGGGCAATTATAACATTTAGAGGGATTCTACTTACGTTGTTTCAAAATATCTTAGAATTCATGCTAATGTACAAAAAGCTAGAAATCACTGATGATATAACTGCAGTGTGGCTTATGGGAGAAAAATGACATAAAGCTCCCATCAGCATCATTTTTAACACAAATGACAGGTTTTGATGTTCCAAGAGAAGACATCAATTTTAAAAAAATTCTTCATCTTTTTATTTTATACCCCATTCCTTGAAAATCTTTACAAATAAGTATGAAACCCTATCAGAGTGTAGAAGAAGGTTCCGCTCTGCGATTGGTCTGTTTTGTGTTCTTCTTTTATTTGGTTAGTTTTGCTTTTTTGATACACCAGAGATTGAACTCAGGACCTCATATATGTAAGGTAAGTGCCCTACTGCTAAGCTATAGCCTAAATTCTGGCGTTCAGATTCCTGGCTTCTGATCTCAGAGCCAAGAGTATACCCCGTGCCAGGTGAAGTCCAAGTCCCACTCCAGCTCCAAAATGATCAATATTAAAAATAAACAGATGAAGTTCAGCAAAAGTATAATTCTGAGTTTAATTCCTACCTTAGGAAAATTATCTAAAATCCTAATATGCAGGCCCTAATTTAAAAAAAGCTTAAAAAACTGATTTTCATAAAACAGATTTTGCTATATATTTAATTGTAGTCCCCATCTCAAAGCTACTGGAAAAATATAACAGAGCAGCAAATCATCATTAAATTAATACATGATGAACCTAACTTCCACTCCAGAATTCTCTGTCATCATAAAGTTTAAATTGACATTAGTTGTTTAAGATGACATAGCTTGTTTATTTAAAATGACAATGCTTGTTTATTTAAAAATGCCGAAGCACATTATGTAAAAATCGCTGAAGCACATTATCTATCTTGGGAAACAAAATATAAAATTTCATAGTATAATTTCTCTAAACCAAACTTTCAAAATTACAAGAATTAAATATTTACGCATAATAAAATCTTGAATTATAGAGAAGCATTTAGAAACCAGACAGTGCCACTTAAAAATGCAGTGAACTGTGTGCTATCGAGAAGCTGTCACAGTCACAACTGTGCATCTGATTACTTGATATTTCTACTCTCACTCGGGAAGCAGTTTATTTATTAAGAAAAAAAAGGCATCATGGACTAAGTTGTCAGGTTTCATCCCCTGCTGTGAGATGGATATGGAGCAAAAGATACACGAGTGGCAGGGGAGGAATTAGCAACGCCATCTTGGAATGCTGTCTGGGATGACTCATTCATTCATTTATACACTTGGGGGCCACAGTAGATGGCCCGGGATGTGATTCCAAGATACAGGATGAATCAAAGGAAGGAAACGGTCAATCAGTGCCACAATATGGCTACTACAAACACATTAACTTAAATAAATTATAGTATCCGAATCCTGGAAATATAAGGATAATACGTAATACATATTACTTCCAATATATAGTTCCCAAGAAACTGATAAATTTAAAAAGCAAGTCAATTTAAAAGCAAAGGACAGCCCAGGATTGAGCAGAAAGTGTGTTCTGAATCTGGTTTCACTTCATGATAATATGACCGAGAGCCAGGTTGTTTAACCTGGTATTGGTATAATATAAATTTGGAATAATGACTTTGTAGAGTTACTGCGATAATGAAGTGATAAAATATGTCAATGACTAACATCCATGATTAAGCAATGATTTTAACCGGCAATTATTATTAAATAATTCTCATTAGAATAATGTATTTTCAACTATTTAAGAGGTTTCATAATTTCAGTTTTTGTACTGAAATTCTCAACAAGAGACTGTTCCTATTTTCAACAAAGGAGGTTCATTATAAATCAATAATTGACTATTGAACAAAATTTTTTGAGGCATGGTATTGGTACAGGTCTGTTGCCAGAAACAAAAAATTAAGTTTATAGAAATTCATGCAACCGTGACTCTCAGAAAACAGTCTTGGCTGTCATTTATAGCATAAAAATAGATATCTTGACTAGAGTTCCTGGAAATGTCAAAAATCTGAACACATATATTCAGGTGAAAGATGACATCATCATTGATTCACCTGCTACATGACTCTGGCTTGTTTGGGGCCCACAGCCTACAGTGCTCAGGGGACAGAGTGGTGCCAGGGCGGCTTTCTGCAGGCAAAACATGCTCTCCAGTCTGGGGGCCCATGTTCTCAGCCCCACACGCTGAAAATTCTTCTCAGCCGTTCAACAGTAAGACCGTTTCTGCCGGGGTTGGAGAGGTACCAAGGAGGCAAGGTGCTTGTCTCACACACATCTGCCTCAGGATCGCTCCCTGGCACCTCACAAAGACCGCTGAGCTGACCAGGCCTGGCCCCTGGGCGAGAGCAGAAACCCTGAGCGCAGCCAGCCATGCTCCTCTCCAAAACCAAACAACAAAAAATGATTTTTTTCTGTTTATGCAATTTTACAGCAGATCACAAAATATTCACCTAACTGCTCGCAGAGGGCAAGTGAAGTATGGAGGGATCGTAGGAAACAGGCTTTAGAGATCTACCCCGGTAATCTAAGCAGGAAATGGGGATTCGTCTGAAGAGACAGAATTTAGCTAAAACCTTCAAAACTGTAAGGTTTCTCAAATACAGGCAGACAGACAAATGAAGTCTAGGATATGTAATACAACACACAGTGTCTCAGAATAAACGGAAAATGTCGTGTTTTAAAAGACCAAAACTTTTAGTGCCATGGAGATTGCGCCAAGGGCTGGAAGTGCATCATGATGGCTGGAAGTGCATCATGATTTGCATGTGCAAATGCCCGGGTTCCATCACGGGCAGCAAGCAGCCGGCAAGCATGGCCTGGTGCAGCATGTCCCATGCCGACACTGCTTGGGCTCAGGATTCCCGAGGGCACTTAGGAATCCCCTCCCAAAGACAGACTAAACCTTCTGAACTAAACTATTTAAATTTCACATCAGAAATACATTTCAAAAGAAACTGTTTTAAGATAACTTGAACAAAATTTCAGTGCCAATAGCATCATTGCTTTGTGTAACTCACATTTAACTTTATGCGGAATATCTTAGGGATTAGACAGAGCAGAGTGGGGAAGGCACTTGTCTTGCATGTGGCTGAATCAGGACCAGCTCTGAATCAGGACCAGCATGGAGGAAAGACCTCTGAGGCAGAGCCAGGAGAAAGTCCTGAGCAGCGGTTGGGTGTGGTCAAAATAAAAATAAATTAAAAAATAATAAAAATCTTAAAATCTTAAATGACTTGAAAGTAAAAATAGGGGTTTCACATAAGAATTTGTCATATTCAGTAGAGACAAGGGCCAGGAGGATTACCCCATAGCTGGAAGCCTGCTTCATGAGCGGAGGGGAGAAGGCAGCTGGAATAGCAAAGGGATCACTAAGAAAATGATGGCTGGAGGACCCAGTTGGGATGGGAGATGTGTGCCGAAAGTAGATAATGGACCAAACATGATGACCTCTCAGTGTCTGTGTTGCAAGCTATAATGCCCAAAAATCGAGTATGGGGAATATTGCCATGGAGGCAGGGGAGGGTGGGAAAGGCGAGGTATACCCAGGATATTGGTGGAGGGGAATGTGCACTGGTGGAGGGATGGTGTTTGATCATTGTGAAATTGTAACCCAAACATGAAAGCTTGTAACTATCTCATGGTGATTCGATAAAATAAAAAAAAAAAACTGTCATATTTTCCCAGAGTATTCAAATAAGAGTTTTTAAATCTTACCAACATGCTTTTCACATATTTCTCATTTAAGGATCCCCAAAACATACATTTTAAAATGCAACTTCCCATATTAATTTTTTAAGAGATTGTCTGATACATGAATTCTGTCTATATATAATTCAGCTAAAGTTTAAATCCACAATGCTGCCAAACTCTGTATCTTTTACAGTTGTACAATTGAAGATGAAAGAATTTGTACACAAATTTTAAATTATATAAATCCTGCTATGTAGGATGGCAGCAAGAGGCTCAGAACTTTAAGTCTGTCCTAAGGGATTTTGTTAAAACAGTGTATGTTCTCTCAGCAATCACATCGCAACAGATACTTCAATCAAAACAGCAAGTTTCCACTGTCAAAACTTTGAAAAATTGCCACTTTGAATACTAGTAGGTATTAATTGGTACCTTAAAAAAACTCTTACGATTAATTAAACATCCATTATCTCGGCTTATACTTCATAAAACCTTCTGTGATAGTTTTATCTTCATTTGACAAACCAGGTGCTTTGCTACAATCACCGTAATAATCATCTCTATAACACTACTGTAGCCAACAGGACCGTGAATGATAACAACAATGAGTGTGCAATAGCTGATGGCTTGCTAAATACCTACTTTTTTTTGGGGGGGTTGTTGTTTCTGTGTGACACCTGGCAGTGCTCAGGGCTTACTCCTGGCCCTGTGCTCAAGGATCACTCCTTGACAACTGGGAGGACTTATGGGTGCCGGGATTGAACCCATGTTGGCTGCATGCAAGGCCAATGCCTAATTTGTTGTACTGCGGGTCCAGCCCCAATATCTACTTATTTCATTCTATAAAATTCTACCATTTCCTTCCATTTTACAAATGCAAAAACGAGAAATATTCAGGCTCATCATTTTCTTTGGTAAGTGGCATGTTTTTAATTGAGCTCCATGTGATTATGATAAAAAAATTTCTTGTTTATTGCTTAAGAGAAAAAAAATCTTTAAGCTAGAAAAATAAATCAGAATCTAATAATATACACTTTACCTACTGCTTGTCTACAGATGCTTTCTTCTGTGGGCTAAAAAGGGAATTCAAAACATTCAAAACACCAAGTAAATATGGGCAAGTGAATAGATTCTTAAGTGTTCTGATTTTCCTACATTTAACCTCACTCTCAGAGAGCCCGGCAAGCTACCGAGAGTATCCCGCCTGCACAGCAGAGCCTGGCAAGCTACCTATGGCATATTAGATATGCCAAAAATAGTAACAAGTCTCACAATGGAGACGTTACTTGGTGCCTGCTTGAGCAAATCGATGAAAAACAGGATGACAGTGCTATAGTGCTACCCTAGCCCTTAATTCATATGCTGTGCATGTAGGTGCTTCTGCAGAAGTTGGCCCCAGAGAACTTTCCAAAATAAGCCAAGAGAGTGGCCAGAGAGACAGCAGGTAAGGTTCTTGCTTTGCATGAGTGCCTCGGTTCAATGCCAGCACCATCTATGGTCCCCAGAGCACCCCCAAAAGTTATGTCTGAGCCTAGAGCTGGGAATACATCCTGAGCACTGCAGGTGTGGTCCAAAAACCAAAACCCAGACAACACTAAACAAAAACAAGATAGGAGAAGGAGAGATTTTCAGAAGATCTCACAATATCTGGTGATCTCTGAGTTAATCATCTCTCTAGTAGACTGAATACACAGGAAAACATCCACTGTTTCTCCTACAGCACAGAGTTTATAGAGACTTTCCACACACACAAATATATCATTCAAATGAGCTGGAAACTGCCCCCACCCCCCGCATTTGAAGCCCTCAATCATAGAGAAACAGAAACAAATCTCTGCACAGGCCCTTCTGGACATGTCTGACCAAGTTTTTCCAAGTCTAATACATTAATGGACTGGAGCGATAGTGCAGCGTGCCTTGCACGCAGCTGACCTGGGTTCGATCCTCTGCCCCTCTCAGAGAGCCTGGCAAGTTGCCGAGAGTATCTCACCTGTGCTGCGGAGCCTGGCAAGCTACCCGTGGCGTATTCGATATGCCAAAAACAGTAACAACAAGTCTCACAATGGAGATGTTACTGGTGCCCGCTCCAGCAAATCAATGAGCATGACAGTGACAATACATTAATGCTCCATGGAAGAACTTCTGGTATTGCAGAAATTGACACAGAAAATACTCTTGAGTTGGAAGCACAATGTGAGTCTCACAAGAATTACTGTGAGTAGAATCTTTGGCATATTATCCACCAGGTACAGACCTAAACGTGCATGATCCAAAAGCACAGACAGAGCGGCTGGAGGCATCTGAGACTAAATGGCAAAGATCTCTGACCGGATCTCTGAATGGCCTTCTCACCCCTCATTTACATAGGAACGAGTCACAGCCTGGAGGGACTCAACCCCAGAAGATCACAGGGCCTGGAACCCGGCCTGCACCGCTAATGAGCAGCTCAAGGGGCTCAGATGTGGTGCCTTCCCGGCTAAGTGTAGGACCGCTGGTTAGAAGGGCTAAAGGGGTACTGAGCACACCTCAGAATATCACCTCAGGATGCTGTTCTGCCCTCTCGCACTCCTGATTTCTCTCAAAAGAGCTTCCCAGCATTGGAGTCAGGTGGCAGTTTTCAGCAGGAAGTGTTCATAGTGGATTATCAAGTAGTTCGCAGACATCCTGAACCATGTGTTCAGGCTGAAACACACCCACAATACCCCCCACCCCACCCCCATTAATGTGCTGAGGGCATCTCCAATTCCCAAGGGGATTACTGACTCTGTGTGTGTGTGTGTGTGTGTGTGTGTGTGTGTGTGTGTGTGAAGATTAACTTTGAGGAAAAACAAACTCCGTTTCATTATACCTTCCCTTGCCAGTGGTTTCAAAGTGATTTTCTAGGTGAGAAAGAAAGACTTTTATATCATTGATAATTCAGTAGGCGAATTTAAGTGTCCCTATATATAGTAGTATTGTGTTCACTACATAGACTACATTTTGACTAAATATTTCAATACCTATATATGTGTGTATATATATCACAACTTTATTTCAATACCCATACATGTGCATTTCTATCACAGCTAAAGAAATACAATAGCTTGTATAAGCGCGAAGTCCTGCTTCATGCCATTTTTCAGCTAAACAGAAATGAAATTGATTTAGAATCGAGGCAATAATACTTAATATAATACTTGTGAAAGTATTATAAGTTAAACTGTTGAAAATGCTTTCCAGTCTCCCCTAACATCAGATTATGGGAATTTCCTTTCTTTGGGCCCTGTCAATCAATCACAAAACATTCAAAAGTCTTACCCTAAAAATACATTTTCTTTCCAGCTGAATTCCTTTTTAGAACTTTGATATTTAAGGGTACTAAGCGAATGGCTCATTGGTGAAGTTTCTCTGGACCTGAGCTCACTTGCCTTATGCTACCATTTTCTCTAACTGGGCTATCACATAAACGAACCAATTTCAATTTTAACTTCACAGTTCTGTAATTCTTTAAGTACAGCATATAAGTTGATAGCCATGTCAAGGAATTCTGAATATTTTTACAGCTATGGAATCAGTGAAAATCATGATTTTCATGGTTGGAGGTGTGGCTTTCCTTCAGTTATTTAAACTCACAATGCTTCATCTTCTCTACTTGAACAAAGAAAAATACAGAGGAAATGTTACTTCTGAAGAAACCAGTTTGAGCTCCCCAGACGAAAGTCCACATCTTTACAAGTGGGATAGGGCTTACTGCCTCTTCTCTGATGAAATGTGGCAGCCTTCTGCTCGAAATGGGATTCAAAATTCTGACGATCACAGAGAGGAGAGAAACACAAATGAGTAGCAAGCTGTCAGAATAAATAAAATTGAAAAGGTGGAGAGCACTCATTGTACAAAAGAAACATTAGTTGTGAAACTTGGGGTTTAATTTGGTATGCCTTCCACTTTGAAAAAAATCAGGCTCAACTGCATGTATAATGAGTTACTAGCAGAAGGTACATTCAGTAGAACATGAATAAAAAATGACCTTTTCATTTGCTCTTCCGTAGCTTGGCATTCCTATATTATTAAAATAAAATGTATTAAAGATTAAGTAAGCACATTAGCATACAGACATGGTGCATATGTGGCCGAAGATGAGGCTATCCAACAGCAAGCCAGAACCCCCTCATTATAAAAAAAATGCAAAGTTTCAATAGTATACATATCAGTTAAAAACACTAATTTTATAACACATAATCAGCTATTAGGAATAGGAAAGGAATGGAGAGAATAACAGAACTATAAATAACAATCCCAAGCTATTCAGTAGCTGGGAGTGAGGGAATTCTGTTAAAAGAAACATGTTAAGGAATAAAGTTCCTTGACACAGTAAGACGTCATATTCTCACACTAAGATTTTTAAGGCAATATGCATACCAGCATTTTTTGGTAGAGGTGGGGTAATAAACAATGTACAAAATATTTTCTTGTGTTAATTACATTCTGTGGTTTCTTTTGCCCCCTTTCTCACTTTGTTTTTGATATCTATGTTCCTAACATATTAAAATATGAGGTCAGGCGCATTCAGGGTGGTATGACCAGAGATGCTGTATTAAGAGAATGTACCCAAATCTAACTGCAAAAGCAACACTGAATTGTCAAATTTCCAAGGCACAGTGTCTGTCTTCACCCCAGTCTCTTCTTACGTACTTCTGTTCAGGTTTCTCAACGTATTTTTACTGGTTTCTTCTCAAGTTTTATCCATACTGTTATGGAGAGACATAATGCAGTATTATGTTGTGTTTTTGTTTTTTTTTAGTTAGTATGTCAAGAAGCATTTTAGGCTCAGAGCATGTGTGTGTGTGTGTGTGTGTGTGTGTGTGTGTGTGTGTGTGTGTGTGTTTTCACTTAAAGTTCATCTTCCCTTTCAAAAAACGGCTTTCTCTATCCCAAGAGAAAGCTGACGCTCTCTAGGGTCATTCAGAGGAGGCTCTTTCCCAGAGAACCAAAAAGATGCTGAGAATCTCGTTCAGAGAACTCTGAGAAAGGAGGCACCTAAACTCTGAGAGGAAACACAGTTCCAACTCATCAAGTATTCAAGAAATGAACCTCATCTCTCAGCAAGCCTGAGGTGAGGTTAAAGATGAGATAAGATGTGTTTAGTGAACTATTTAACTTGGCTTCTAAAAACCTAAACTATAACCCTCTCACTTCTACCTCTTTCTCAGACCCCTCAGCTACTACTCACTGACCCGAGGAAAAAGAACAGGTCTGTATGAGAAGCAGGACTCCTAATTCATCAGACTCCCAAGTACTGGACCACTGAGCATACTGAGAATGTATGTTTGTAATGCAGAGATTCTTCATTTGCTAAAATGTTCCTATGTTTAACAATATTAGGGAAATTCTTAGAAGAATTTCTTTGGAGAATAAGAGGGAAATCAGACAAAGAGGAACACTAAATTGAATATTGGAGGGGGAGAGGGAGCAAATCTTTACCTTGAAAATGATGTAATACAAAACAGACATTTATATTAAGTGTGCTTTGTTTGCTCTCTTGTTCTCGGAGATGAAAAACAATAGGGACTCTCAAAGTAGGCTATGAATAAACCGATGTGTTACTGATGCATTATGCCTCAATTTCTTCTTCATATTATTGCTCTGAGATAAATGGCAATAACAAAGACACATTAAAATGACACTAAGAACAGCTTTTTATAGTTTTAATTATTTTTTTCCCTTTTTGGTAATAAAAATGATGTGGCATGTTCACGTTTTATATATTGAGAAGCAATAATGTTTAAATATTCATATTTGTGAAGATAACTTTTCCATGATATTTTAAATATGAAATAGATCACTTTGGGGCCTCCAATATTATTGTCCTGCCTATTAACATAAATTGCAGGCACACCTATATTTGTCAACCACTGACGGGCTTCTGAGTTGATTCAGAACTATCATGCACAGAGAGAATATTCTTTTACAAGGCCATCAAGTTTCACTTTCTGAGAAATAATTTCACAATTTATGATGCCGTTAATGAGCACTCATTTCCCACCTCTCTTGGGAGTTGAGTACATTTTTGTCTAGGAAATAAAAACCAAAGAACCAGATGAAACGCAAATCCAAGGCAACTCAAGCCAGTCAGGGGCTGGGTGGTGAATGTCCTAGTGAGGTGGCCAGGGATGCTAAGGGGCGGCAGGCTGGGTGTCTAAAGGGCTGGACTTCCTCTGCTTGCCACAGTTGCTCAGCCCAACCTCCTTAGCCCCCAAGAAGTGCCTCTGTGCTAATAAGGCAATTGAGAAGTCTCTCAGGGATGCTGGCTTACCAACCAACCAACCAACCAACCAACCAACCACCACACACACACACACACACACACACACACACACACACACACACACACACACACACACACACACACACACACACACACAGAGCATCAGATTAGAATGTGCAATGACAAACTAGGTGTTTGCCTGGATAGACGCCTGCACACCCCCCGCCCTTGAACTGCAGCTGCTCTCAGGGCTGGATCTCAGTTCCTCGCTGATGCAGTCCAGTTAGAGGACATCAATGGGGCAACTTTTTAAACTTAATGTTTTGCACTTAATTTTAATTAAAAATTTATTTATTAAGGGGACAGGTTGCAAAACATGGGCGTCCTGGCTCTGTGCTCAGGAGCGGGCCCGGAGAGCCTAAGAGCCATCTGTGGTGCTGGGGTACGAACCAGGCCTTCAGCTGACGCAGCTGCAGGCAAGGCAAACAGCATGACCTCCGCCACCTCTCTGAACTCTGCATTTTCATCTTAAACCATTAATTTGTTTTGAAACAAGCATCACATTTATGTGGTTCAACAGGAGGAAGAAAAAGGAGGTTTACATTCAACCTTTTTTTATACTTATTAATTTTAATGTTGGAGCTTTGTTATCTAATCGATTTCAACTCTAGAACTGTATCAGTAGTTGTGGCTTTTGTCTAATTAAATAAAGTTTTTAAAAAAAAATTAATTGAATCACCATGTGGAAAATTATAATGCTTTCAGGCTTAAGTCTCAGTTATACAATGCTGAAACAACCATCCCTTCACCAGTGCACGTATTCCACCACCAAAATAACCATAGTATAGCTCCCGCCCCCCCACCCCTGCCTGTGTAACCGATAAATTTCACTTTACTTTCTCTTAGTTACATTCAATATTTCAACAAAAAACTCACTATTATTGTTAGGAGTTCCCCACTAGTGTCAGACCTGCTGTGAAGAGATATGAGTTCGAGTGGTTTTGGATTTCTGTATTTTAGCAACTAAGTCCAGGGAAATTTCTTCCAGAAATTGGATCATTGCAAGCTTGTATCTCTCATTAGTGGTCCTAATAATATGGCGGTCGCCAGGCCTTCCTCCCCTGCCCCCCCTCTGGAAAGAAAAAGGTGAGAAAGGAAAAAAACCTTTCCCTTCCTGGGCAGGCATGGGGCCGAGGCTTAGTTCTCAGTCTGGAGACATTTCTGCAAGAAGTTGCTGGTACCAGAAGTAGTTTAGCTGGTCTCTGGAGTCCTGCTCGTGCAGCTGAGGTGAGGCTGCACACGTGCGGCTGCCAGGGTCACATCTTGGCGGAGAGCCCCACCCTCTTTTTATTCTAGAATTCTCTTTCTGGGAACTTTTCTGGTAACAATTTCTCTCTCTCTCTTCTTATTTTTTTTCTTTTTGGGTCACACCCGGCAATGCACAGGTGTTACTCCTGGCTCTACACTCAGGAATTACTCCTGGCATTGCTTGGGGTACCATATGGGATGCTGGGATTCGAACCTGGTTGGCCGAGTGCAAGGCAAATGCCCTACCCGCTGTGATATCGTTCCAGCCCCACCTAGTAATAATTTCTTGAGTCAACTTCCAGATATTATTGGCATATTTACAAACAGATCCCATGTATACGTGTACACTTATGTACACGTATGTTTGTTCTATATAATATACATACTGTATGATACTCCCCATACAAAGTGGAGATTACACCTGCTGCCTCTATATTTTTTTATTTTAAACAGCATCGTTATACCTTTCCAATTTTTAAATGTATACTATATATACAAGGAACACCTATACAGTAAATCTCCTTCAATATTATTTCACAAAGACAGGACTGTGTCTGTTAGAAAAACACTTATAAATAGTATACTGAGTTAAAGGGTATGCACATTTTCATTGGAAAAGAACAGCCAAACTGTTTCTAAAATTTTACAATGGTAAAATCATGCAATTTAAAAAGAGGCACAGCAATTAACCCCTTTTAGGCTATAGCTATAGAATGATTTGTTATGAATCTTCGCAGAAGAGAAAGATAACTCAAAATAAATAATTTCTGCTTCTAGTTACACTCTCATATTCAAATCCAACCCTTGAAAGTACATGGTTGATTTTGAAACCCCAGAAAATAAGCCCATCAATCTAATGGAATACACTGCCTGAGAGATGAAGAGCTGATAAAGAGCAGATCACACGGAGAAGATTTTACTCTGGGTTTCAGAAGGGCACCTGTAGCTAGTAACCTTGGGGGTTGGGAGCAAAATCCCTGCTGCCCACCTGCCAAGCAAGAGGTGATGAGAAAAGGTAAAGTGAGAATTCTAGGGCCGGAGAGAGAACACGGCGGTCAGACAGCATGTGGACCATCCATGTGGAAGCCCTGGCACCCGAACCCCCGCCATGTGGCAGCCCTGAGCACTGACGGGTGTGCTCCAGATCACCTCTCCACCACCACTACCACCACCACCACCATCAAAAATAAGAAAAATAAAATAAGTCAATCACATGTATATGAATTGAATGAGTAAGAAGAGATGGTTGCCAATGGGAATATAGGTGGATCCCGATTCCTAAGGAAAGAGGACCACTGATTAGGTATCTGGCAGGGATTTTTCCTGACATCCATCCTGGTAAGAACTTTCAAATGTTAAGAAAGGGCAAGGTAGAAAGAGAAGTAGAACTAGGTTTCGGTACTTCAAACTTCAACTCAAAATATCTTACTGGGGACAAGAGAGATTAGAACACTGAGCATGGGGCTGGAAAGATAGTACAGTGGGAAGGGCTCCTGTCTTGCCAGCAAGGGTTAATCCCTGGTATCCTATGCCCTGCCAGGAATGGTCCCTGAGCTCAGAGCTGAAAATAATCCTTGAGCAAAGCCAATGTGGCTGAAGACAAAAGGAAAAAAAAACAACAAAAATTAATACAAAAAAAGCAAAAAAAGATCATTTGGAAGGAAGGGATCAAATCACAGGGAGAAATGTTGCTAACTAGTACCATTAGCAATGAAGTCACTGTGTTGGCTCAAACAACAACACAAACTCGAAACATCCAAGGCACAAGAGCATCCATGCAAGTTCACATCACCAACACACAAAGTACACAGATGACATCGACATACTTGACTGAAGCAATGTGGAATAGAGGGACCGGGAGGAGCAGGTGGTCAAGGCACCTGTCCTGGACGTTGTCTGCCTTGCTTGGCTCCCTGGAGTCACATGTACCCCCTTCACCCTGCATTGCCCAAGAGCTCCACTGCAGTAACCTCCTGGTCCCTGGCATAGTGGGGTGGGTGGAAGAATGACACATGCATTGAATCTCTGGCCCACCTGGCTGAGAACTGTCAGGAGAAGCCTAGACCTCCTGACCGGTACTTGAGAAAGCTCCTGTCCCCAACCTGGCACTATGGATTGGCCTTAGAGTAAAAAAAGTAATAAAATCTTGGTGCCTATAGCAAGATTTTATATAAAATAATTAATCATAGCAGTTATAGTTCCACCAAAAGCAACTCCTAACAACTAGGAGTTTCTTATCAACTACAATAAAATCTTTATTAACAATATATGTATTTCCTCAAATAGTATATAAACTCAAAGTCAAGTATATAATTTGCATCTGAAATTAGTATCAAGATAGGTTCTTTTCATTTGGTATTACTGAAGGTTAGCACTCACGATTTTAGTCTGTATTATCTTTTTTCAAGAAATTTGCATATTTTCACAAAGCTAATGTCTGTTTTATAATTACAATGTTTACCTCACGTGAGACAAAAAAAATGGCTCACTTTTATTCTCAGTTCTTAAACCATGCCTTTAGACTATAATTTTGATTAGTATATCAAAATAAATGAGGTAATTATACCTGAAATTAAATAAAGCATTTGGATCTTTGAAATGAGCACAGAACATGTAAACATAAAAACAGAGTGATGATTCAAGGAAAAAATATATTGTAAAAATGAAATGATTTTATTCATCTTCTAAAAAATGAGTAATTTTCTTATACTTCTAATAAAGCAAGGTCACAAAATCATAATTCTGAACCCATGCTATACTTTAAAAGTTCTTAAAAAATAATTTCTTTCTATGAACCTTATAGATTCATGTCTGATATTGAGGTCTTTAATCCACTTTGATCTGACTTTTGTGCCTGGCATTAGACAGAAGTCAGAGTACATTTTCTTGCAGGTAGCTATCCAGTTTTCTCAGCACCACTTGTTGAAGAGGCTTTCCGTGTTCCACTTTGCATTTCTTGCTCTTTTGTCAAAGATTAAGTGGCCATATATTTGGGGTTCTGTGACAGGAAACTCAACTCTGTTCCATTGGTCTGCAGGTCAGTTTTTATCCCAATACCATGCTGTTTTAATTACTACTGCTTTGTAGTAGAGTTTGAAGTTGGGGAAGGTGACGCCACCCATCTTCTTTTATCCAAAGATTGCTTTAGCTATTCATGGGAGTTTATTGTTCCATATAAATTTCAGGAGTGTTTTGTCTATTTCTTTGAAAAATGTCATGGGTATCCTGATAGGGATTGCATTAAATTTGTATAGTGCTTTGGGCAGTATTGCCATTTTGATAATGTTAATCCTCCCTATCCATGAGCAGGGGATGTGTCTCCATTTCCTAGTGTCCTCCTTTATTTCTTGAAGTAGTGTTTTGTAATTTTCCTTGTATAGGTCCATCACCTCTTTGGTTAAGCTGATTCCAAAGTACTTGATTTATGAGGTACTATTGTGAATGGGATTGTTTTTTTAATGTCTCTTTCTTTTCTTTCATTATTTGTATATAAGAAAGCCATGGACTTTTGGGTGTTGATTTTGTAGCCTGCCACTTCACTGTATCAACTTATTGTTTCTAGGAGCTTTTCTGTAGAGTCTTTAGGGTTTTCCAAGTATAGCATCATATCATCTGCAAATAGTGATAACTTGATCTCATTATCAGACATGAATCTATAAGGTTCATAGAAGAAAATGTAGGCAGAACTCTCCTTGACATTGAAGCTAAAAGCATCTTTAAGGACTAAACAGCACTGACCATGCAAGTGGAAGCAAACATAAACAAATGGGATTACATCAAACTAAGAAGCTTCTGCACTTCAAAAGAAATAGTGACCAAAATACAGAAAGAGCCCACAGAATGGGAAAGAATATTTACCCAATATCCATCTGATAAGGGGTCAATATCCAGGATATACAAGATACTTGTAGAATTGTATAAGAAATAAACCTCCAACCCCATCAAAAAATGGGGAGAAGAAATGAACAGAAGTTTCCTCAAAAAAGAACTACAAATGGCCAAAAGGCACATGAAAAAATGCTCCACATTACTAGTCATCAGGGAGATACAAATCAAAATAGCAATGAGATATTATCTCACACCACAGAGACTGGCACACATTCAAAAGAACAAAAGCAACCAGTGCTGGAGTGGATGTGGGGAAAAAGGGACGCTCCTTCACTGTTGGTGGGAATGCTGAATGGTCCAGCCTTTCTGAAAAACAATATGGATAGTCCTTCAAAAACTAGAAATTGAGCTTCCCTATTACCCCACAGTAACACTTCTGGGAATATATCCTGAGGATGCAAAAAAGCACAGTAGAAATGACATCTGTACCTATATACTTATTGCAGCACTGTTCACAATAGCCAAAATATGGAAACAACCCGTGTGTCCTAAAACAGATGACTGGTTAAAGAAACTCTGGTACATCTACACAATGGAATACTATGCAGTTGTTAGGAGAGATGAAGTCATGAAATTTGCTTATAAATGGATAAACATGGAGAGTATCATGCTACATGAAATGAGTCAGAAAGAGAGGGCCAGACATACAAGGACTGCACTCATTTGTGGAATGTAGGGTAACATCACATGAGGCTGACACCGAAGGACGGAGGATACGAGGGCCAGGGGGACTGCCCCATAGCTGGAAGACTGCTTCATGAGCAGAGGGGAGAAGGCAGCTGGAATAGCAAAGGGATCACTAAGAAAATGATGGCTGGAGAAACCAGTTGGGATGGGAGATGCATGCCAAAAGTAGATAATGGTCCAAACATGATGACCTCTCAGTGTCTGTGTTGCAAACTATAATGCCCCAAAGTAGAGAGAGTATGGGGAATATTGTCTGTCATGGAGGCGGGGGGGGGGGGGATGGGAAAGGGAGTTATACTGGGGATACTGATGGTGGGGAATGTGCACTGGTGGAGGGATTGGTGCTTGATCATTGTGAGATTGTAATCCAAACATGAAAGAATTATGCTAGCTCATAGCTTGTAACTATGAGATAGCTTGTAACCATCTCACAATGATTCAATAAAATTTTAAAAATTAAAAAAAATAGTGCTATAGTGAACATAAAAAATAAATTAAAGTTCTTAAGAAATAATCTGATGAACAGTAAGTAGTGAAAAACAAAATTTACAAATATAACTAGTAACTTATATAAAAGAGAAAACCTCATCTTAAATGTATGGGTTTAATCTTTGTTTTTAAACCATACCTTGCAGTGCTGAAGGGTTACTCCTGGCTCTGTGCATAGGGCCACACTTGACAGGCTTGGGGAACCATACGGTGACCAGAGCTCAAACCTGGGTCAGCCACATGAAAAGCAAATGCCTTACCCGCTGTGTAATTTCTGAGGCCCCACGTATATAAATTGTTTAATGTACTATGGTATATTTTCATTACATAAAACATAATAATTCCAATCATATAACTTTATAGCTATATTTATATTCTTTTATCTTTTTTCAGGATTATAAGTATATACATATATTGATAACATATATTTATATAATATACTGTTATATTCCTATTAATAAGTGCAGAATCTCAAAATGAGCTCAGTCAATAATGTTTAATAAATTTACTACAATGTTTGACTTTCTGTTAAAATATGAGTAAGTACTTCTCCAAGAGCAAAAAAAAAAGGATAGAAAAATTCCTACTACACATAAACTTTATGCTATACACTAAAAAAAGCAACAAAAAAAAGAAACATGATATTTACAGTAATGTAATTTTATTCAATCCAAGAGCTTCAGGTCTTTAGATCAATTATATGCACTCCCCCCAATACCAGGCTGGAATTAGGCCCTCTGATGGTTATGTATTTTTGCATTGTTTTCATAAGGGAGTTTAACTATGATTAAGAATATTTCCCATCTAGGGCTATGGTTAGAGGGAAAATTAAAAAAGTGACAGGTGTCACAAATGTAGATGAATTCCTCCATACTTAAACTGAGGACACCTTAGCTTGAGAAGTCAACCTCCACCATCACAGAGTCAGGGAACAAAGATTTGGTTCACATTCATAAGTATCCATCACTTACTGTTGATAAGTTTAAAAAAAAAGGCCAATCTGAAGGTATGAGCTAGCATAATATTCCAAAATAGACTTCATCATCTAAATCATGTGGTGAGATTTCAATTATGTACCAGCATATTTTCTCAAATTGCAGTTTTCTTTCCTGGTAATTAGACTTGGACGTTTATTGACTAGCAGTTAACAGCTGCTCGACTGCTTTACTTATTTTAACTTCGTGTGTTGCTATTTTACATTTACTCATATTTTCTGATAGAAGGTACTTGAAGAAAACAGGCACTTTGATATTACTTTCTAGAATCTTTACAGTTTATTTAGCATGTGAGGATTTCATAAAGTTGATTTTTGCCTCTAAGAAGTCTCAAAAAATGTGCCATAATTAAAAATACACACATAACATTTAATTTTCAGTTAAATATTTTGACATACTACCAGAATAACAGAAGTCAACTACCATGACAGTACTATGAAATACTTTGAGTCAAAGATGTTTTTGTTCAATACAGTTAGCAAAATAAGGCCCTTTTATGCCAATAAAATATAAATATTCCTAATTGCTAACAGACTATTTTTTCTTGACAAGTGTTAGACTGGATGAATGTGTAGTCTTTGCCGAGCAATGAGCGGCTGGGAAACAGCACTTATAATGCAGACACTGACACAGTTTAAACCAAAACAACAACACAATTCATGTATCACTGCTGGCTGGAGCGGCTGAATACCTTGGTCTTGCAGAGGTGTGAGAAAACAGGTAAAGAATCTCTGATTTTGCTGGGATGTCAACATCCTTTGTTAAGATAAATGCTTGTAGGTGTGGGCATGGCATCACACACACAGGCACCACACACACACACACACACACACACACACACACACACACACACTCCACTATGTCTAAGTAAAAAAATATTGTGATCCTATTCATAGCACAGCTTGCTGTGTTAGAGGCAGAAGCGAAGAGAAGACTAACACAGAGAAATGCCCTAAACTTTACAACTGAATCCTGTTTACTGATAAAACACCATCTATACTCCTCTCCTGTGTTTAACAATGTTTATATTTTTAAAGGGGATTTTACAGAGCTCCAAGAACAGGAGATAATTCAACTGTTTTGCTTATAGAAAAACTCTCCTTTATGCTATGTTAAAGTTAGGTACACAGGGGAAAGACGCATATTCTAAATTAAAGAAGGTAAAGACTATGAGTGAGACTCATGTTCAAAGGAAAATAAGAAAAATATTTTCTAAAGGTTACTTTTATGTTACTTCAGTGTGTGTGCGTGTGTGTGTGTGTGTGTGTGAGAGAGAGAGAGAGAGAGAGAGAGAGAGAGAGAGAGAGATGCCCACAACAGCATAAACAGAAAATAAGAAATAAGAACTGGTAAGAAAAAGTCACAAGAAACTTATTCTTCATTAAAAGCTAGATCCTATAACTTTTAAAGCAGGAAATCATGGAGACAAACTCAACTTCCTGCTGATGCATGGAGGAGAGGATGGTTATTTCTCCCGACTTCCTTGGCTTCCCTCCTAGATTGGTTTGAGGCAGTCAAGAACACTCTCTTACTTTTCTTGGTTTCAAAGGGTGTCATGCCCCACACAGCTGGCGGAAGAAACGAGAGCTGACAACTCTTATATCTTTCTCATTTCAAAACCATCCTCATGCAAATGCCTGGAACCAACTTGTTCAAGTGCTGATAACTGACTTTTTCCCTCTTTGTTCCAGTCTACTAACTCTAATTATTTTGAAGCTACACAACACTCTGGTGGTCAAAGTACAAAACTGATCTGTAGAATATTCATACAAAGAGAATTACCCATCTACATTACATGCTTTCATCATCCTCTATTTCTGTCTGAAATACTTTTTTGGGCAGAGAGCTTCCATATCAAAAGAACTAAAGAGTTGCAGTAACACAAAAGAATGACTGTCAGGGATATGGCTCTGGGGTAGAGCCCATGCCTTCACGTATGAGACTCAGGGGGGTATCCCCTGTAACACAAAATAAAAATAAACAAGACCCAAAGTGTCAAACCAGGAAGACTTCTTCTTAAGAGCTGGAAGTCTTATCACAAATTGATTTGTTCACTCTGTCATCCCATTATATCAACTAAGACCTTACAAAGTCAAACTCTGCAAAAGATTCGATTAACAGCTCCTGATCAGTTGGTGAAGTGGTTCTTTGGGACTGCATTCATCTTCAGGAAGGGTGGCGATATTCTAAAAGCCACTATAAGGTTCAGGGATATTAACTTTTAAAGATACTTTTAATAGTCTCTCCTATTACTAACAATATTATCCTTCACTTTGGCAAATGAAATTTTTTTCATGATCATATGGAGGAAATTGCTAAAAAATGAAAATTGAAAAATTAGATTTTTTTAAGTCACCAACAGAACTTGTTTAACAAGGGTAAACTTCCTCACTGCAAATACTTTGAACCTACCTCACAAGATGCATTTGTTTTTCCTGTTGCTTCTACTGCATAAATCAAAACAGTACTCATTAGTGTAAACTCATTAGAGTAAGACAAACCTCAACTGCAAGAATCTCAGCATTTCTGAAAGCATAGATATAAAGAGATCGAAGTTAATGCCACTTAATTAAAAATATATAGTTTGCTTCAGACATTTTTTGCTAGCCTTAGTCCTTATTATTGGACCTAGTGAGATTAAGATAATTTAAGGCTGAATAGTTCCAGAGTACAGCCTTCCATAGAGGCCCTCTGAAATATCTGTTCCAAGCCCAGGATACATACAGCTATGCAAGTACCACTGAGAGATGCAATTTTAATTTGCAGCAAGATTCTAAGGAAAATATCTGGTGTAAATAGAAGTGAATCTTTTTAAAAAGGAATTCAGTAATTGTGCAAATGAAGTCAGTAAGATACTGTCATATCTTAAGTTTTTTCACTTTATTTTAGAGGGTCCACTCCCAGAGTCGTAAGCCTGACTTCTCAGATCCAGCAATGTGAGGCTGGGTTGGGGAGGGGGGGAGGGGCATGAGGCAATGAATATCTATCTCAAAATCTCCAACGCACGCATGCACGCACACAGTGCATTCACCGACCATCGTGAGCGTTCACTCTCGTCCGTCCTGCTTTTAAAAACTATCCAGATGCAATTTCTTGTTGAAAGAGGAGCTATTTCAGCAAATTAAAAATCCAATACACCCTAAGATAAAATTTCTCACAATAAAATTTCTCATCTATTTGAAAATTTAATGTAACAAGAAACAAATGGAACTGCCATCTGCAGATGGCACTCTGGAAACAAACTTAGTCGCCTCGCTGGCCTTCCATACATGCACCTCAGCGTGGCTGCTCAACAGACATTGGAGTCTGCTGGTTCAAGGGCAGGAATGCAGGCACTGAGAGTCTCGTGAAGTACTATACAGCAATTAACTCTGAAGTTTCAGATAAAAGGCAATGGAGTGAAATCTAAAATAGGCACTGCCTGATTCAGAACTTAATGACAGGCGCAAAACAAAGCTCCTTTTATGTCACACATTTTCTGCCAAGTTTTGAAACCAGACAGAAAACATCATCTCATCACTGCATTCTCCAATGGGAAGGACAACATCACTGCAATGCAGATTCCTCTCCTCTTCAGACTAATAATCCAGAGATAGTGACAACAACTTTCTACAAAGTCATCTTCCTCCACAGCACCTGTGAGCAAAGTAGCAGTAGCAGTGAGGCCGCCCGGTGGTCAGCGTGCTAACCTCACAGGGCATTCACAAGAGCCCCGATGCTGGCCAGGATCTGAGGTAACATCATCCATCAGTCACGGAATTTCCTACATCAGAGTCTAGTCTAGGATCAGAGCTGAGACAGCTTATATAACATCTAGATTTATTCAATACTCTCTTTATGAATTCTGTTTGTCCACATCTTCCTTTATCACCCTGATTGCTCTTTCACTTTCTCTTCTGATTTTTTTCTTTTCATTATTGGGCCACACCAGGCAATGCTTACTCCTTGGCTCTGCACTTAGGGACAACTCCAAATGGGTTCAGGAGACTGCATCGAGTGCTGGGGACTGAACCCAGGTCATTCCTGCTACACTGTCTCTTCAGTCTTACTGCCTCATTTTCTAACAGGGTTCTGGAAGTGTCTTCTAGGGTCTTTTGAATGGAGTACTGTCACATTGTTTATGTGTGTGTGTGTACACACACACACACACACACACACACACACACATACACCAGTTTAGTAATTCTAATGTTTAAAATACATTTTGTAGGCACATTCAATGTTCATCCATAATTTCTGGCTTATAGCTCTCAATTCTTATAATTTCCTGGTTTTGAGATGCGTGGTATCTCTTGTTATGTTAATTATGAAGCACTTAAGGATGGCTGACAGAGGAATCAAGAATATGATTACAGAGTTGGAACTCTGGATCCTACCCACACACTACTTGAGGGGAGAGATAAAAGAGATCACAAACATGGCCAATTATTTAATCAATATTGTTTAAATAATGAAACATCCATAAAAATTCTGAAGAAACAGCTCTGAGAAGTTTCCGGATTGGTTACCGAGGGAATCAGGGAAGTCCCACGCATACCCTTTCCTTTGTCTTTGCCACTGTCTAGATCGCATGTCCTTCTCTCCCAGAAGGGAGCATAACATGACACTTGCCATGACCATGCAGCTGGACCCCGTGCCAGGCTGTTGCATTTAGGGCGCCCCGGAGGGGAGCGGGTGAGAGTCCTCCCCACCCCAAGGGACCCAGCCCAGCTGCTGAAACCAGGTCCCAGCCGCCGCCATGCTCACAGCTGCTCTCCACAGGCTCCGGCCGAGCCTCACCCAAGAGTGAATCTATTCCTGGACTGCACGGTTGCATTTGAGGCAGCGCAATACTTCAAACCACACACCCTACCCATACTCCAAGAGTACACACCACACCTGATAGGTTCAAAGTAGGAGGCAGCCAATCTCAGAGGAAAACATACATTTTTTTACAGATATATATGTATATATATGTAAATACACACTCATATATATGTATATATAAAGCATACAAGGCTCAACCTTTAACAGCATGTTAGTGATTTCTTACAAAAGGGCTTAATGGCCCCTGGGTGAAATACAACAATCCGCACACTCTTTCCTCTAAGGATACCTTTTCTACCATTTTCGTGGTTTTTCATAACAAGCAATACAAAATATATTATCTTGGTTCTGCTTTAGGGCAGGAATTGGGTTCGGGATGGAAACATCTGAAACATGGTGGCGGGAAAGGTGTAATGGTGGTGGCATTGGTCTTTGATTATTAAATGTAATCAAATACTGTGAGTTATTTTATAAAATTAAAAAAAATTAAGAAAAGAATATAGAGGCTGGAGAAACAGTTCAAAGTCAATGGTCTTACCTAGCTCACAGCTGAGACTGGTTCAAATCGGCACTGCATATGGACCCCTGAGCACAGAGCCAGAAGCAGCCTCTGAACACTTGTTAATACCCCCAGGTCTTCACAATATGCCCATGGCATGCACCACCACTGCAAGTTCAGATATGAACAACACTTACAATGTCACCATCTGCAGAAACTTTCTGAGCAAGTATGGCAAGAAGACCTCAGCAATCTCTTGATCTAACCACTAATGGCACTTTTCTTTTTTGAGGGGGTGTGAGGGGCCTTTCTCAAGCAGTGCTCAGGGGACCTGCCCCTCCCACCAGGAGATACGTATCCAGTAGGGCTGATAAGCTGAGATGTGGAAGGGAAGTTGCATTGAGGGGTGACCAGAAGCAAGGATAGTACAGTCCTACTACTTTCTTTGTGTCTCTTTCCTCTTTAATATGGGGCTTTATTCTCTCAGATTCACTTGCTCTTTATTTAATTATTTTTTGGCTTTTTGGGTCACATCCAGTGATGCACAGAGGTTACTCTGGCTTTACACTCAGAATTACTCCTGGCGGTACTGGGAGGACTATATGGGATGCTGGAGATTGAACCCGGATCGGCCACAGGCAAAATAAATGCCCTCTCTGTGCTATTGCTCCAAACCCAGATTCACTTTCTCTACAACTCAGAATGCCAGCTCACAAAGCTGTGGGCTCAGCCCTTCCGTCCTTGGCACTGAACTGGCAGGCTGGGGCTGTGCTTACACGGCCAGAATCATCACTCAACAAGCCCTTCCAGGGACACCACCTTAGAGATCCAAAGCCCAACACAGTTAAAATCTGAGAAGATGGAGGTGGGAATGGTTAGCCCTGGGTCAGCAGGAACTGAGCTTCTGGATCACTCAGAAGTAGTGGTGTGATCACTGGGTTTGCCTAATGAGTCCAGTGGGACACCTTTAGGTACGCTGGTGAAAAACAATTTGTCTACTGACAGGCAAAGTGATCCAGAAACTCTCCCCACCAGGGCCCTTTATCAAATTTTTGATGCATTCCCCTGACTGGAAATTTCAAGATATAATCTGCCTCCTAATTAAAAAAAATCTATTTGATGTTCTTTGATGTAAGGGAAGTCACAAGATTCAATGTTCTGAAAGACAAGTCATTCTCTACCTGTTCAGGACCAGAGGAAAGCGATCAGAGAAGAGATCCCGCCTCAAATTCCAAAATCTTCCTAACAGAGTTCAATGTGTAATCACAGGCTCACTGGGAATGCAGTTATAAAAATCCAGATGGCTATTTCATAGGTGCAAGCAATGAGGTTTCAAGAGCTCCTTCACAAGGGGCTAAGAAGTTGCAAAATTGTGGTGTATTATTTGAGGCTGCATACAGTAGACATATCTCTTATTTACTACCCAGCAATTGCAAAGGGCCTAATTTGTACAATTATTTATAAGTAACTCGTTTGAAATGCATTGAGTGATTAACTGGCTTGGCTTCAGGAATGCAATATTGCTTTTACACTCAACCTAAAGCCCCCTGGAGCACAGATCCAATTAAGAGACAAGGCAGGGAGGCAGATAGTAAGGCTCGGTATTTGCTATTATGCGGCATTTGTTTGGGGGGGGGGAGTGACCACCCAATGTAGTCTGCGGATCCTTGGCTGTTGCAGTGTGCCCTGGGTTACTGGGTATGGCTGGTGGGAAGGGACAAAGAAGACTGTGTCAGAGAAAACTCAAAATCAAATAAATTTAACTCATCAAAGGGTATATTTTGTTTTAGGGGCCACACCTGGCTGTGCTGGGGCTTCCTTCTAACTTTGCACTAAAGGCCCAGCACTTCATGCTTGGTGTTCAGGGGATCAAATGCAGCGCAGGTAAATGAGTTGGTGTGGGCCACATACGAGGCAAGAGCCTTAATTTCTCCAACCCCAAAGAGTACTTTTCCTTGCTTTTTGGTTTCTGGGCCATGCTCATCAGCAGTGCTCAGGGCTTATGCCTTGCTCCTATCATAGATCAGGGATATTCAAGAGGACCATATATGGTGCTGGGATCTAACCCAAGTCAGGCACATGTGAGGCCAGCACCCCACCCACTGCATATCTCCCCCACCATCCTCCAGGGATATTTTTAAAACAAAAACTGAACTATAGTTAAGTCTTGGGCATATGACAGATAGCTCCTGTCTACAGTGATAAAGAGTTTTCCTCTTCAGTTAGTTTTTCCAACCAAACTTGGCATTGAGATAACAATTATTACTTTTGTTTGTTCTGTTTTGCTGCCACACACAACTGTTCTCAGGACTTACTCCTGGCTCTGCACCAGGGATCATTCCAGCAGTGCTCGGGGGGCTATAGGGGCTGTTGAGAATTGAACCCGGTAAGCAGAGTGAAGGCAAGCGCCCTATCCACTCTACTACTGCTCCAGCCCTGTCAACACTGATCTTTTCACTCTGAAAACTTAGGCTCCTGCCTGCTAACGCTGCCTTTTTATGATAAAAACATGCGGTATTCACGTCACCTTGAAATGATCAGTTCAGACACAGACACAGACACAGACCTTAGTTTCTACAGTCCCACACCAAGAGTTGACAGTATCTCATCAAAAATGCACTTCATACACTAAACCTACAGCACCTTTATGGTATAAACAAGTTTAGAGCAACTGTATTAGCTTTGACTTGCATAAATCATCTAACACAAGGCTTACTATACTAGAAAACGGTGCTATCTCAGGGGCCAAAGAGATAGCACAGAAGTAAAACACTTGCCAGGGTTTGGTCCCTGGTACCAGGAGTGATCAGTACCTGAGCACAGCTGAATGTGGCCCCAAAATTCTGCTTAAAAAAAAAGAAAAGAGGGAGGAAGGAAGGAAGGAAGGAAGGAAGGAAGGAAGGAAGGAAGGAAGGAAGGAAGGAAGTGAGGAAGGAAGTGAGGAAGGAAGTGAGGGAGGGAGGGAAATGTTTACTATCTCATGCAATTGATCAAACACTGTATTAAAGATTCAAGAGCATCACCAATTGAAAATTCAAAGTATGGTTTGTACTGAGTATGTAACTCTTTGATGCCATGGAAAAATGGAAAGTAAAACAACAACTTTCATTGCTAAGGAACTTTTCTTTGTTGGGTTGTTCCATTGCAGGGATGTTCCAGTTCCTCTGTCCCTCAGATCTTGCCCTAGTAGTACTCACGTGGCTTTCTTTGCCTACTGTCCCATCTTGCTCTCTAAATATCTTCCTCTGGTACCTACTCAGCTAATCTGCCCTGCAAGGCCATCAAGAGGAGGTGAGCCTTACAGTCCTCCATCCAATATGAGGAAAGGCTTCCTGTCAAACAGATCCCCAAAAGGCTGACATGGAAGACCCAGGCTCAACTCTCTCCCTCTTCTCTAACACAGATACATACTCACCGACATGTGGAGAATGAAGAGTCGGAGAGGATTTCTCAAAGTCCCTTCAGGACCCCAGTACCCAAATATTAGAATGGAAGAGCTGTGGTTCAACCATAGACCATCAACTCAGAGCACCTGGGCTCACCTCACTGCCCCATCACTTCCTGGCAGTAACTGTCAATGGTTTCATCCCTCTAAAATGATGATCCTCAAAAGAAACAGTGACCAGAATACAAAGTCTGCAGAATGGGAAAGGATATTCATGCAATACCCATCTGATAAGGGGTTATTTCAAGTATATACAGGCACTCATTGAACTCTACAAGAAGAAAACATCCAATCCCATCAGAAAATGGGGCGATGAAACCAGAAAAACAGAAACTTTCTTAAAGAATAAATCGGGGGGGCCGGAGCAATAGCACAGCGGGTAGGGCGTTTGCCTTGCACGCGGCCGACCCGGGTTCGATCCCCGGCATCCCATATGGTCCCCCAAGCACCGCCAGGAGTAATTCCTGAGTGCAAAGCCAGGAGTAACCCCTGAGCATCGCTGGGTGTGACCCAAAAAGCAAAAAAAAAAAAAAAAAAAAAGAATAAATCGGAATGGCCAAAAGACACATGAAAAATTGCTCCTCATCACTAATCATCAGGGAGATGCAGATCAAAACAACAATGAGGTATCTCATACTAGAGAGACTGGCACACATCTGAAAGAACAAAAGCAACTGCTGTTGGCCCTGATGTGGGGAGAAGGGGACTCTCCTTCACTGCTGGTGGAAATGCCAACTGGCTCAGCCTTTTTGGAAAACAATATGGACGTTTCTCAAAAAAACTACAAATTGGACTCTCATTTGACCCAGCAATACCAATACCACTTCTGGTAATATATCCCGAGATGCAAAAAAAAAAAAAAAGTAGAAACATCTACATTTGTATGTTTATTTCAGCACTATTTACAATAGCCAGAGTCTGGAAAAAATCCAAGTTCCCAAGAACAGATGACTGGTTAAAGGAAATCTGGTACCGCTACACAATGGAATACTATGCAGCTGTTAGGAAAGATGAAGTCATGAAGTTTACATCTAAGTGGATCAACATGGAGAGTATAATGCTGAGTGAAATGAATCAGAGATCGAGGGACAGACATAGAATGACTGCATTCATTTGTGGCATATAAAGTAACACAATGTGAGACTAACACCCAATGATAGTAGGGATTAGGGCCAGAATGATCGCTCCATGACTTGGAAGCCAGCCTCACATGTTGGGGAAAAGGCAGCTGAGATAGAGAAGGGAACAAGATGTAAATGATGCTTGGAGGGTTGGAGGGCTCACTCAGGATGGAAGATGTGTGTTGAAAGTAGACTATGGACTGAACATATGGCCACTTTGTACCTGTATTGTGAACCGTAACACCCCAAAGGAGAGAGAGAGAGAGATAAAGGGAATGAATGTGCCTGCCACAGAGGCAGGTGGCAGGAGTGGTGGGAGGGATACTGGGAACAGTGGTGGTGGAAAATGGGCACTGGTGCAGAGATGGGTACTTGATCATTGTATGACTGAAATGTAATAACGAAAAGTTTGTACTTCTCTTTCACAGAAAAATAAATAAATAAAATGATGATCTGCCTCATCACATTACAAAAGTAGAATAATTCAATATTATCAATAAGTCCTAAAATAAACGCCTGACACATAGCAAGCTGTTCTCTTTGCCATTCTAGAATTTCCCAACCACAGAAGAACTACCTGACAAGCCAGCTCTGCCTCACAGTTGACCCAATTTTAGTAGGAATCCTTTCTGCTAATTTCAGCTTTTGCTACTGAAAAGGAAATATATAATTAAAAACAATAGAAGGCCCTACAAATCTTCCTTTGTAATCTGCAAAGTATGCCAGAGGTGAAAATATAAACTCCAAAAGAGTCTAGAGGGACCTCCTACAAACAATTTGTAAAACATCAACATAGTAATAGTAATGTATGTACTATTATTACATATGTACATGTAACATGTACATTATGCAATATTGTATATTATTTAATACATGATGTTATATGATATAAAGAGGGACTGAAGGAAAAACAATAGTCTACTTGTATATAGATATTGTTTCAGCATAGTCACGCATGGCCCAACCTACCCATCCCCCCAAAAAAATGACTGAACTTGCTATGATCAGATCACTTCTGACCATAATATGAAAAGTCAATTTTCACTAAAGAGAAAATAAATGAACTCCTGTAATATCTGGGGTTAAGGAGCATCTTTCCATTGTACTAGGATAAGAAACTTTGTGTTTCTTAAGTAACTTTAGTACCGATTACCTTGTCAACCAACTATCTGCATTTGTTCAAAAAGGTAATATTGCACCATTATTGCTGAAATTTTGTGAAATTTTATAATTTTGTGACTCTGTCCTTGATGACCATGAAAGGTGAACAATAAGAGGAAAAAAATGAAAGTAACAGCCCTAATATTTTTCAATGTTTAAGAACATTAAAAAAAAAAAAGAAAGAAAACAGTGAAATGGCATGAAACCACTCACCTAGTGACTGGATTTGGGAGAGGAAAATAGAACAAGAAACCCTCAGATACCCCCAGGATTTTACTTCTGAGGTCCAGGTCGCAGTACTCAAGATCCAGGGAGTTAAGTTCCTTCATCATTAACCAGTCAAAGTGTTCCCGGCTCTTCCCAGCTCTGAGACACACACTGCTCTCTGGAATTCTTCCCCTTGTGAAACACAGCACCAGGCTCAGAGTTTGTGAAACCCTTCTATGGCTAGCTTGAAACAACATGGGAATGAAAATGTCCTCATAAAATGTGATTAAACACCAGCATAAAAATATCAGGCCTAATGGCGCCAAGACTGCACCGGGCCAGGGCCCTAGGACCCCGAGCCAGCCTTGCCAGCCTGGTGTGAAGGTGCCCTCGTGCCAAGGGCCCATGGCACCAAGAGGGGAAGATGTCTTTGAAAATGGAAAAGAGTTTCAGACTGATTTTCATAAGAAAGGTGAAAAGCTCAGGGTTTAATCGTTTCTACTTAGCCAAGACTCTATCTTTCATATTCTTATAAAGTAGCTTTCTTCTGCGTTATCAATAAAAACTAAGAGTGACCTTCCTCCTGGAAGGTTAAACTTCTAGCTTGTGTTTGAAACGCTAGAGTGCCTTTTCTCAGAAGAAATGCTACATGTACGTGCCGGGAGCAATGAGAAAGAATACACTATCGCCCGGACCCTTCATTAGTCAGCGGAGCTGGCAACAGCAACACGGCTTGTACACGGTCTCTGCATGAAAAACTGTTTTCAAAGGTAACCTTGCCAAGGGCGATGTTCTGTCTTGGCGCAAGGAAGCAAACTTTACTTTTCTACCAATCGGTTTGCTCTGCATGAGAAACAGGTGTTAAGGTAGGACACGGGGTTTGGGGAAGTAGCAAATAAAACTCACCCAAAAATAAGTTCATCTGGGGAAGAAAATAATCATAAAGAAAAACATGACTCGTAATAAGCCTGAGGGCTGACATGTTTTTGCAAAATGCAAATCATGAAAACTGGTTAAGGGATTAAATGCTCTTTTGCAAAAATGACCATGGAGATTATAATCATTAATTAAAATCATGTAAATAATTTTCTGAAAGAACCTTTTTTTTTAACTCATAGGTTTCAAACAGTCTAATGGTAAAAAGGTTTAGTCTCAGAAGAGATTCTCTAATTAAATCTAGAAATCTGGTATAATTAATAAGTGTCAGTCTGCAATCTCAACCACTTAGAAAAGGCAGAGAAATCAAAAGCTTGTGTTTTATAAAAATGCCAATAAAAATCTTCAGCAAAATGGGAATATTTAATAGAATCTTCTTCCTTCCTACCTATCCAATGGGCCGGCCCATATGGCAATAAGAACCTGCTAAGTGGATAAATACGTTACAACCTTCAACACCCTACAGATGAGTTTTCCTGTTCTTTTTGGAGTTCTGTCCTGACCCTGAACTCAGAGGTTTAATATGAGTTTATAGGTGTGACTCATCTGGACCCAGAGTCACCTCACCTAGGCTGAGCAGGGCGGGCCCCCGCAGGGGTGGCCACGTCGCCGAGGTGCTTGTCCCAACCAGAAGCTACTCTCTGCTCAATGCTTCTTTCTTCACACTTTCTTCTCCAGGAGCTACATCATATAAACACAGAGAGGGCGCGGGGAGGAGAGCGCAGGGAGGAGAGCGTGTGCTCTGCCTGCAGGAGGGCACGGCCTCGGGTTCCATCGGGCACACTGGCCCTGGGTCCCCGCCGAGGACGATGAGCATCTTAGAACTGACCTCATCTCTGTGCGTGCCACCAAGGTGGGGTGACAACAGCGAGCACAGGGCTGTGAGCTGACCCTCAGCGCCCGGGTCCCGAAGCACTGCGGAGACCCTCTCAGGCACCACCAGGGGCCACCCCAGACCCGAGAAAACAGACCAGAGTGACAGCTCCAGCGTCTGTTCACTTTCACAGTGTATCAAAATAGGAAAAACAAGCAAACAAACATCAACCAAGTACATAGCAGATTATTTTCCTGCCCCATCTCATCCTCCTCCCCTGTCCCACCCTTCCTTTGATGAACTCTTTCCTACACTGAAGGGTTTTCTTCTAGACAGTCGCGTGTAGAAGGAATCCTGGGAGGGGACAATCAGGCTGCCTGGGAGCCCGCCGGAAACTGACATGTGAGCAATGTGAAGGTTCTCCTGAGTTACCAGTTTGCCTTTTTTTTTTTTTGTCAAGTCACTTTGTTGTAACAACCATTTTCTCATTATTTCCCTTTTTTTATTAAAGGGGGATTTGATGTATAATCTAGGTAAGACTTAAGCATTTAGGAGATGAGAAATAGTCGTTCTCAATAAAAATTTGCTGAGAAGCAAATTTCTTTCAAGTGCATCCCATTTTTTAATTAACTGCCATTGTAAAGTTGGGGATCAATTGAACAATAAAAAGATCACACCTGGGAATGCAGGTTTTCTTTAAAACTAATATAGTTAAAGGTATAAATAACTTCAATAAAACAGTAATTTAAGGGCTCTATTCTCATCGCCTCATCAAAACACTTCAAGATCTAGCCACTGAGGACACTCTATCCCCAAATCCACTCATCAATCTCTTTCTGTTGACTTCTCTGAGGCATAATCAGTCCCAGGGTACTTCTTTTTAACTTCAACCACACAATACTCGGCTTCACTCTCCTCGTGCTTCTATCCAGTCATTTAACAGCCTCCCTCAGAACTTGCCCAAGGTGCCTTTCCCTCCACTCTACGGACAGTCAGTAGTGCCCACGCTGAGCTGTGCCACACAATTCACGCGCGCACAGAGATGCTCAGAGGGGAGTTCAGATTCATGCACCCCCGGCACCTCACGGTTCTCAGGCCTGAACTCTCGACACGCGTTCTTTGGGTGATGATCTCAGAGAAAAGTCCCACTATTCACCCATAATAAAAAAACAAACCCCAAGTCTGAGGTGACACCTTCTGTGCTTTCAAAATCCATCATCAAGTCTGTCTCCAAACCAGACACTGAGTCAGCTACCTTCCCTCCACCCTGACTGGTGACGCCTTCTCTCACTGGGGTGCCAGGGTGCCCTAACTGATCCAGCTGCCCCGTGGCCACTGCTCTGAGGAAAAAGAAAGTGTCACCTAACTCCGTAGCCCCGAACCTTCCCTTTTCACCCTCCACTACACTACGTTATCCCTCCCCAGCTGTTCCTGTCATGAACTTTCACTCTTATTCCAACTACACAACCTTTTGACTTTGTTCTGTTTTGGTTTGGGGGCCCACAAAGCAGTGTCTATGCGGACCTGGGGGGCACAGTGTCCTCAGTCCAGGACCATGGGATAGTCATGCAATGCCAGCGACTGAACAAGCTGTGGGGTCATTTACACACACCCTGACCCTCTGGCCGAGGGCGAAGCAGCTCCCACACGTGCCACAAGAGACTCCTGTATCTCCCCTGAGTCTGAACTCAGCTGTGAGCTCTCGAGTGAGACTTTCTAGGATCCCTGTGTATATGGTTACTGTCCTTGGGCCAATGAAAGGTTTTCTTAGACCCAGTTGATACGTTTTTGGGACCATCTGGAGTGGAACCTGGGCCTCTTGCATGCAATGCCTACGCTCTGGCCTGCAGATCTCTCTCCAGTTCCATTCTATGATTTTTTTTTTAATCGACATTTTATCTAAGTGCATTTCAGTTCAATTGAAGTGCATCTAAGAATTCCTATAAAACTTCCACCAACTAATCCTCATATTGTATTGCGGATTAGATAAAAACGGGGAGCAAGATAAAATATTTAGTTTTAAAAAAAGTCAAACAATCTATAACAACATATTTCTTCTGCTGATTCATCTGTCAAACGCCTGTCAGGAAAACACAATACCCTCCTGCGTTGCGATTCTGGCATTAGCTTTGGCAATCTGTTAGGCTGAGAAAATTTCAACTTTAAGTATTAAGTCTTGTATTTAGCACCATATATCACTCCTGTAAAACTAAAATTTATTTGAATGTGACAACAGAAATGAACGCTTTCTTGGTTGCAATTAAAGATCAGAGACTCTCTGTCTATGAGCCCTCAGACACTCAGACCAGTTCATCCCTGGGCCATGTTTAATACCTGTCTACACCAGGGGAAGGGGACAGCAATGACAGCAGCTGAAACGAGACCATCACTTGGCCTTGAGAAATTAGATAGAGAGGGTGACTCTGAGTAGGTCCATATTATGTAAAAAAAAAAAAAAACTGACAAAATTTCTACCAAATGCAACAAGGAATGACTCTGAGCACAGAACAAGAAGTCACCCTGAGTGACGATGGTTTGGCCCAGGGACAGGGGAGAGAGAGTGAGAAAACTTGCAACTGTTACCTTCTCATTGCTAAGAAACTGTAAAGATTTCATTAAATGCTTCCCTCCCCCGCCCCCCAATAGACTACAATGAGGTATTTTCAATTACGTACCAGAGGGAGAAAGCATCCCAAAGGAACAGAATAAAAATTAGCAGTTAAAGAAAGTATCTATGCACACGACTAAGATGCATTATATATTTTTGAAAATTTAATTATTGTTATTGTTTTGAAGAAAGAAAGAAGTATTGAGGGACTAATTAGAGGGTTTCTCTTCAATTCCCAAATTATATAAATACATAATCAATCTGTGAGATTACCCAGAGAAAACTGGAGGAGAGAGGAAACTCTTTCTACACCATTTCCTTGGACAAATAATAAAATATTCAATAACAGACTCCGCATCCTGACACAGACCCAGACCTTACCGCCAGACCCTTGCCAGGAAGTGAGCATCCTTCCAAGAATCCTTCTAGGGGAGAGTCAATTACTCCCTAATTTTTATAATTTATCAAAAGCAAAAAGTATTCTAGTATTCCGTTGCGGGTCTTAATTTATATTGAAGTAGTCTTTGTGCATAGCATCTCACTTTAAAAAGTTTCTTTGCCCACATTTGACATGGAAGAACCCACTCATGACCATTGCTCCACTAGAAATCTAAATCTGCGTGAGGATCTGGAGAGTTCAGGGCCTGGAGTCTAGCAGCCTCTCTCCGCCGAGGTCTCTCCTGTGACTCTGCAAGAAGGCTCCATCCTAAAGCAAGGAGTGGAGCTCAGTGGAAGACATAAGCATGAGGACGCTGAGAATGTGGGTACAGTCCCCTGGCACCCCCCCCACACACATACATACATACACACGGGCACACACAATTCCAGCCTTAGTGTGCCCTTCCCCATGCCCAGGGCTGGGGGTGAGGGGTATCAGGCCAGTAATTTATTAAGCAAAAGCAAAACTTTCTGGTGAGGCAAAGTCAAATCTATTGATGGGAAACATTAAAATGATTACTAAAGATTTCCTTTGAATTTCTAATACTAAAAAATAATAATAAAAAAAATCCCTCATCTTGAAATACACCCAAAAGCTGAGAAGGCAATTTACACAGCTATTCCCTAAAGGTCACCAATGAAATCAATATTGTAACATAGCACAGCAGTAGGGCGTCTGCCTTGCACGCGGCCAACCCGGGTTTGAGTCCTCTGTCCTGCATGGCAGAGCCTGGATAGCTCCTGTGGTGTGTTCGATATGCCAAAAACAGTAGCAAGTCTCACAATGGAGACGTTACTGGTGCCCACTCGAGCAAATCGATGAGCAACGGGATGAGCAATGGGATGGCAGTGACAGTGACAATGTTTAGCATTGAAGCATCTTAGAAGAATTTCCTTTACTATTCATCAGGTTCACAATCTTACATTGACAGTTTCTAAACATCTTTTGATTTAGTACTTTTACCACATGTGTATTTGCAAAGATCAGACACAGACCTGAGAGATAAGTGGGAGGATGTGTTAAAGGTAAGTGCAATAGAGTAAGATTTAAAATCTTTTGCTCTGCCGGGTGTCTGCGTTTTACTCGAATGCCTAACTTTATTTCAAGAAGTCGATGTAAATGTATGATAATCTGAAAAGAAATGGAGCATAATTAAAAAATCAAAGCTGCAGATTCAAGGTACTGGAGCCAGAACACATTTGCATGAACTATCAGTCCTAAATTTTACATGTCCGGATTCCCCTCTGCAGTGCCTCCATCAGAGCAAAATATGTAGCTGAAATATTGGCAGGGTACAAGGACAATAGGAAAACCCCAAGGGGCACCACCAGACTTCTCAGCTGATTGTAGCTGGGCCAGTCACACCCCTCCCAGTCCTTCCAGGCAGAGAGAGGCCGAAGGAAAAGAACCTGAGACCGACAATTGCTTCAGGAGTCCTGTCGCACACTGAATATCCACCAAGGGCCCCAGTCACCCAGCGCAGCACCCTGACACCATCCGACACCCTGCAAGCGACACAGAAACACATCCTCGGGTGTCCGGTCACTCTGCCCAGCCAGCTCTGTTTTACAGAGTGCATTTCCTGCTTCTAAGTAAACTCTTGCTCTCCTTTGCTGGGTCACACCTGACTGTCTAAGGGTGGGGCTGGGAATCCGAGCGGGGTCTCTGTGTGCACAGAGATCACTTGTGCTCAGGACTACTTCTCCAGCCTGCTCTGCTCTTTGTCGGGTGACTCCAGGACAGCTGTACAGAGTCTGCTGGCTACAGGCTACAGAGGTAGGAGACGGGACCTTAAACTCCAAATGATCCCTGGAGCACAGATGCAAAATGCAATCTATGGCGCTTCAAAGCGTGAGCTTTTTCAGTTACGGTTTGTGCAAATGCCGATCTCTCTGAGCAGCCCAAGAATCAGGCAGCCAGGCACAACTGCAAAGGAAACATCAACAGTCACAAAACCAGCTTCCGAGTAGCTCTGCGAGTCTCACATCCGAAAGTCCGTCTGAGCCTCGGAAACCCGGTGCTCCGAGAGAGACGGCTACTTTACATGCAAGTCCCCTTAATACAAATGTCAGCAGGACAATGTACAAACCTGTGCAAACAGTGCACGCCATCTGGAGAAAAGTAACCCAGGAGGCCTCTTGGCCTTCACGTGTCTCATGTCTACTCAATGTCTTCAAAGGCTAATAAAACTATTTCTGATGTCCAGCTCATTCACACAGACAACAAATATTTTAAAATTTCTCATTCATTTATAAAAAGGGGTCTGTGGTTACCTCACACTGAGCTGTAATTGTACTCCTACTGTTTTGTGGGAGAAAGGTCTTTTGGTAATTGAAAATGTATTACTTTCAAGGTATGTAATGGACTCATATTCTACTCTACGAATGTTACGATCTAAAGCGTTCCTGGGGATTGATCATGACCCGATTGTTCTATGACTGCGAACTTTATGGAGACTGAAGTAAAAGAAAAAAAAAAAGCCTAGATTTCAAAGGCCCCTCTCAAAATCGATAGGAACAGGGTTCAAAAAAGAAAATGAGTGAGTGACCTTCTATGAAAACTCAACTTTATGTTGATCATCATGCTTGTTCTTTATACATTTTACTAGAACATTTCAAAATCGGAGAGAGAGCAATGCTATCGATCATTACAACTTGGAAGAAATAAAATTTACAAAACCTTGCTTCTCTGGACAAATATGGTAATACATATAGTTTTCTGACTCTATCTATAAGAAAGTCTTTTCAGAAAGAAAATGTTTCATTTATGGCACTCATTTAAATACCATGACATATCATTTGTTCATATTTGGGGCACATGGGGGTATGCATTCTTCTTCCCGTTAGAAGCAAGTGTCCACGTGTGCTCAGAACCTTACTTCTGCAGAGCTCAAAGCAACTTTTATAACTACTGTCAGATGGCAAAACTGTTTACTTATGATATGAAAATGAAGGAAGAAGCAGGAACAGAAATTGTAGTCACCTCAGATGTTTTCTCATTTGAAAGGTATTTATTTAACCTTAACATACTGTTAGAAGGCAGGCCCATTATTTGGAAAAATTCAAACTACATAATATTGAAATGAATTCTTTTAACATACTATTAACAAAGACATTAAGAATAAGGATTCCACTTACCTTATGTACACAACATAAAAATAATCAAATAGTCGTTCAAATTAACAAAATGGTATTTACCATCCAGCTGATTTGATCATTTCCTGACAAGTGAGGTCATTTTTCTACTGTTTCAATAATTTGTAATAATATTTGCTCTCATGGCAACATATGTTAGAAACATTTACACACAATTCATCACTGTTAATATTAATCCAGAGGTAATAAGTGACAACTATAGTTACATTTTATTTACAATAAGGATTGATGTGAGTTAGGTAACATCACTCATAGCATTTTCACCTTTAAGTCATGCCACAACAAAATGACACAAATTCAATTGTTTGAAAAGAACCAGGAAATTTTATGGAGAGAATTGTCTTCTTAGACATAAGGAAAACTGATAAATCAATTTTCTAGACAGGTAAAAATCAATGCTGTGCAGGAACTCACTGTTAACAATGCCAAAAGAGAACTTTAAAATATTTAGATAAAATGAGCCTTTAAAAAGTCTGAGATTGGAAAAAGAAGGAAAAGCTCTCAATCTGTCTGTTTAAACAGTATTGTTATCGGATCAATTGAGTTCTGTTCCTATAGAGAGACCACTGTTTCCCCAATGGCTGTGTTTGCCTGAAGGTTCAGAAAGTCAAGGAATCCAAACTGTAGGAGTGATTACTGATACCAGAAATATTCTTCTTCTTCACAATCCACTGAAACAACAACATACTTAGACATGGAAACCTTACACTAGGAAAATGGTTTTGCAGCTCAGTAAAAAGCTAGAATTTCATCACCAGTAACAGAAATTCATCATCAATAACAATACTCCTGTGCCAATGGAGAACGGAGTGTTTTTCAAACATGAGCACAAAGTTCTTAACTCAGTCATACACAGACCCCCTGTGCCATTATAAGGCATTCGTGGCAGTTCCTAATTTAACATCCAGCTTAGGGACACTGTCCTCAGACAACACCGGGAACCGTGCCTCTGTAACTCTGAAAGGGGACATGTGTCTGAGAGCAAGGGGGTGGGGCGGAGGGCAGTGGACAGCAGAGCAAGGCTTCGGTCTACACACATGTTGGTCTCGATCCAGATTCCTGAGTGTCTAAGAGCAACCTCCAGGAGAAGGAGAGCTTGGTACAAGCAGACATGAGAAAACAAGGCAGGGCTCCCCGAATTTGGGAAAGTGGGAAGAATGGAACAAATGTATGAAAGGAAAAATGAAGGAAGCAGCTGTCTGGACAAAGTCAAGACAAGTGTGGAGCCCCCCCACAAGGCCAGCGTGGTCCACGGCTTCCACCGCACAGGGAAGTAAAGCCAGCAAGAAAGCCAGAGAGTGAGGGGCCAATGAACGAAGGGGTGAAGGGGTGGCACACATTCATGAGACCCCCCTGTGCATTTCACTTGAGCACGTAATGGTCCAGTAGAATCCAGGCCCTCACAGTTTTAAAATAAAAGCCAACAACTCCAAAAGGAAGCCGAGAACTCGAGTGGTGTCCTTCCTGAGTCCCTCTGCAAAAACACTTCAGGCTACTCTTCTCCCAATGACACTGAATATTCGACAGTAATTTCCCAGCTATTATCCTCCAATGGAAGCCTCATGAGGGCAGGAGACACTCTAGTCGAAAACACCTTTGGATTTCCAGGAAACTCAGAGATTCTCAGAAGACACTGTAGGGAGCCATTTTACAAGCCCGGCTCTTATCCTCTAGTCAAGGGGAGGCTTACTTGGGATTCCTGTAACAAGGTCACCACTGCTGACCTTACTGATCTTATCAGTTCGCCATTCCTCTCTCACTTGCCAAAGCCCATGCCTGATCTGCCCAACGCCCATGCCTGATCTGCATTTTACTATTGTTCCTATGGGGGTCCAAGCATGCATACCGCCCCCTCCCACCAAGAGGTATAAGTATTGTAACTGCTGTGAATAAACTCTCTCTCTCCTCCTCCTTCTGGCTCTTCGTCTCTTCGTTCAGTTGTGTCCCCTCCTTAGCCCCACGAAGGGTCCTCCCTGCGGGACAGGATGATGCCCGCAGGGGGGACCCCACAGGACACCAAATGACAATTTGTCATATGGACAATGAGACAGATGTATACTCAGATGCACGAAAAGTCACTCCAATAGATCCTCAATAAATGTTTAATCATTCACAGACCAGCAAGGTAATCCAGATTATCAGAACTACACATATGGCTTTCATTATTTCTCTGTAAAAATACCTCTCTCCCTTCTCTGTCTCTGTCTCTGTCTCTGTCTCTGTCTCTCTCTCTCTCTCTCTCTGAGTGTGTGTTCTGGACTGTACTACTGATGCTCAGAGTGACTGAGATCGAGCTACCACTGGGATGTACACAATAAGTCAGTGTCTTAGCCCCTCTGCTCTCTCTCCAACCCCATCTGTCAAATATTCTTTTTCCTTCTCTGTTGTTTCGGGGACATACCCGGCTATGCTCAGCACTGACTCCTGGCTCTGTGCTCTGGGATCACTCCTGGCAGGGCTTGGCGGATCGAATGTAGTGCCAGGGCTCGAATGCCACCTATACTACTGATCTGGTGTCTTTGAATAACCCAAAATGAAGAAAACAAACTTTTTATACAGTAATTCTTTAAGTTAAAAAATAAAGATTAGAGAGGAAAAATAAGTTGTAGCAGTCTTGATCATTAGTAAAGCTTACTTTTTACTCCTTTAATTTTAAAGACAAAACTACACATTAGAAGATGAATTCATTTTTGGAATGTAGACTCACTGAAACAAATTCAGACATTCCACTACAAATAGAGGTGCAGCTGTAAACAAAACAAAACAAAGAAGTAGAAAAGATTTGAACATCAGGATTTTTCCAGAGGAAAAGTCTGTGATACATTACTACAGCCTTCGGAATGAAGACACGGGGTGACGCCGGGGAGTAGTGAATGTCTATAGCCAGCTCTGGAGTTTTGAGAGTTTGCTCCTCAGGCCTTTGATGTGAATTTTCGGAGAACAACCAAAGAAAGGGTAGGGCTATGCCGTTTTTACATCAGCCACTTGTTTCTGGGCATGCTAGGAGGAAAGGCATTCAAGAACCTCTTCAGAACTTTGCTTTCAAAGTTTAATTATGAATGGGACAGCATAGCAGAAAGACAGCGAATTTCAATGTGTGCACATAGACCTCTGTCCACAGGCCAAGATTTTATTTGCAAAAGGACACAGGGCCGTCTCACTGAACAACACCATGGTTAGCTCATCATACCCACGCAGGACTTGTGCCAGGACATTTAGGCCTTTCGATGTTCCACTATTCATTATTCCCTGATGCTTGCCAAGGACCAGACTGAGCCCATTCAGTCTAAACTTAATGCTGGGCCCCATCAAAGGAGTTCAAGGAAAACATGAACAAGTGTTTTGTATGCGGAATCCAGCCGCTGGCAGTGCCCATTAATGTAACACTGTTTCCAGCTAATTCTTCTCATTTAGAAAATGGCTTTTGAACTAAATTGAGTTACTTCTCTGCTGTATGTTAACATTAACTGACACCAAAAAAGGGAGAAAATGTTTAGAATTTGTCATTTTAAAAATATACTATGTGATGGTAATTTTCCAAGCAATCTTCTCCCATGCCTCGCAATGGCACATGGGCAGGGCAACTGGGCAAAGAGGCGACTTTTAATTATCGCCTAGTCTGTTGCCTATGTATTAACTAACAAAAATATATTTAAAAGCACTACAATATCAACTTGAAGGTCCAAAAGCATACCGTTTCAGTAGTGAGAGACAAAAAAGGATACAGTCTACCAAAATTTCAAAATAGACATCATAGAAGCAAGAACAGCACAAAATACAAACCACCCTTGAGAAAATGATGCAGGTGCCAGAGCCATGTACAAATGCATTCCTGGGTCTCCAGGACACCGGTCCCCGGGACTGGGGGTACTCCAGCCAGCTGGGGTACATGCGGCAGCCACCAGCAAGCAGAGAGTTAAATCAGTTTCTGCGGCTCATCTTTAAGGAATGAGAATTACAGGCAGCTTTTTGTACCCCGAAAAAGATGGCCATTACCAAGGAAAGGGTCACTGAATGCTGAAAGTGAGGCGTAGGGAAATGGAACAAGGAGAGGCGCGGGGAGGGTCAGCCATTCTAATCCCCCAGCAGAACAAACTGGAAAACGGCAGGCACTGTTTGCAGAGAGCAGCGAACATTTCAGTCGCAGGTCAATCAATTTTCAGCCTCCAGTTAGGAAACTAGTGGATGCTTTCCTCTCTTGGGTCCAAACCTGGCTGGCTTGCTAAGTGTGGCGCCGTCCGGGACTCTCGAACCAGACAGACCTGAGTTATAACTCGGGTTTCACACCAACTGGGAGCGGCACAAATCACTGCATCTTGCCTAACTAGAAGCTGCTTATTTGTAAAGTACAAGTAATGCCTTCGCTGTGGTTTTGAATTCGAGTGTGAGCAGAGGGGAGAGCTAGTCTCCGCTGGGTCCACCAGCTGAGCAAAAACATCAGCTCCCAAACTTTCAACAGGAGCCAGTGGTAGGGCACTTGCCTGGCTGATAGCAGACCCAAGTTCGATCCCTGGCACCCCCCAGAGTCGCCTGGTGACTGCTAGGAGCAATCCCTGAGTGCAGAGGCTTGGGTAAGCCCAGAGCACGACTGGGGCGTGGCTCCCAAATCAAACCCAAAGCCAAACAGCCCTTTCTCCTCGCCCCTCCCGTGGATTCGGATCCACTAAGGTTGCCACTCTACATGTGATAAACAATAAAAAGCACAGAATCAAACCTTCATGAGAAGATGCTTCTGCAAAAGAAACACAGGAATATCTTTCCCTGTATAGCACAGTTAACACTTAATGGTCTCAAGAATTTCAAAAACAATACAGAGTGAAATCATAGTTTTTATAATGCTGAGAATTCTATGACAAAGCAATTTCTTATGACATTTTGTCCCTACCAATAACATTTACTATTGTAAGCATTGTAAAGTCAGACTAAATAAGAGACAATATTGACTAATAGGAAAAGGTCAAAATAATACCACAATGAAGACAATCAGAGAGGGGAAAATATATTTGCTATTGGAATTATGGAAACTTAGCAAATACGTATAACATCCTTTGAAGCTGTAGGACTACTTAATTTTTTTGTCTTTAAAGATTCTATTCTACAGCCTTCAATTTTTTCTCTTATTCAGCTTAAATCAGCTTGAACAGACTTAGGTAAAACCTAGAAACTAATCAGAGAGAAAGAGACCCATTTCATCAGGTTTATACAACAATATAGGAATTTTAATTCAGTTTGGAAAACTTCCCCAAACTTCTTGCAGCTTGAAATTTTAAGCTGTGGCATTCTGCTTCCCACTGACAAGAAGGTAATTCAGATCCAGAATGTATTTCTGGGCACAAGGCTAGAACATTGCCTCTGCTTCAAATAATGCATTTGTTGTTCTTGTTTTTATTTTTGACATGATCACCTGAGTAACAGGTTCTATCACTAACATCTTCAAACCTTTGATATACACTAAACAATATAATCACATAATATATGGTATTGGCCTGCAGAGGTTTATAAGCATAATGAGTACAATGATGTGAGTGGGAAGATTAATGTAATGCTTATAAGTGCTGTCATTATTTTATCAGGCAATCTCAGGTTCACGAAATAAAATTTTATTTTTCCACACAAATATTATCTTTGCTTTGTTACTCTACATATATATGTGTGTATATATACACATGTGTAGATATTTATAAATAATTTTAAGGCCACATACAATAGTGCTCAGGGCTTACTTCTGACTCTTTACTCAGTGCTTACGCTTGGTAGAGCCTGGAGGACCATATGGGATGCTGGGGATCAAACCTGGGTTGGCTGCATGCAAGGCAAGTGCCTTGCTCACTGTACTGTCTCTCCAATCCCTATTTCCTGTTTTTGACTGAAAGGGTATTTTGAGAGGAATTACGGCTCTTACTCTATAGTTAATATGATGTTTCTTTCCGGAAATTTCGTACAGACTACACATTTATTTTTTACTGAAAAAGTTCGTCATTTGTTCTTTGCTTTTCACTTTGCAAGCAAATCTCACATTTTTGCTAGTTTTCTTTTACATACCTCTCTCACTTCTACTCTTTGCACAAAGCAAATGATACCAGGGTGATTCTTAGTGCTGAACTGTCTCAAATTTTCTTTACTCAATGTATTATTCTCTGCCCTCTCCTATATATAATTTTATATGTAACTGCTTTGCTAAAGGCTGTTTCTAGATTCATTGCAAGAAAATTATTAATCCTCTAAAACTTCTCCTAAATTTATCATACTGAAATATAAATTCCAAATACTCAACTCAACCCAACTCAACCCAAAATACCTAATTAAAAGTCTGCTGCAGAACTGGTTTTGTACATTCTGATCTGGAAGAGTAAAGGGTAAGAGATAGCAGGGCAGATTAATAGCTTCCCTGGCATGTGGTCAATCCAGATTCAATCACTGGCACCAAATATGGTTCCCTGGGTACCACCAGGGGGCACACCTGAACACAGATGTAGGCATGGCCCCAGAGCACCACTGGGTGTACTCTCCCCCAAAAATATTAACAAACATAATCTTCACGTGAACAAGATACTGAAATTTCTGTTACTCCTTTGTATTATCTGCTCTTCGTCTCCACTTTCGATTCAGTTCCTGCTTTTTGTTGTTTTTGGTTCCTGGGCTGTACCCAGCTATATTCCAGGCTTATTCCAGGTGCTGTGCTCAGGGATTACTTCAGGCAAAGCGTAAGGGATCATACGTAGTGCCAGGTATCACGTGTATTCAGCCAGAGTCAGCTGCATGCTGCCTAAGTGCCGCCCATCCGGTCTCCTTTGCCTGGTTGTTCCTGCCTATGTATCTCTTTCCCCTTCAAGAATTACAGTCTGGCCAATTCATTCACTGTGACACCACTTAAGAGCACAAGGAATGGAAGAGAGGAAACAATGCGAAAGAAACTGATATAGAAACTTGAATGTGTATGTCCAAAACATGAAATGATGTTTGTAATTTTTTTTTTCCCTTTTTGGGTCACACCCGGCGATGCATAGGGGTTACTCCTGGCTCTGCACTAAGGAATTACCCCTAGAGGTAGTGCTCAGGGGACCATATGGGATGCTGGGATTAGAACCTGGGTCGGCTGAGTGCAAGGCAAACACCCCACCTGCTATCCTATTGCTCCAGCTCTGATGTTTGTAATCTTTAAAGTGATAAAAATGAGACTTTTGATATTGAGACTTTTGTCTTCTCAAAAAATACACAAAAGTTTTAATTTTTTGAATAGAAGAATTGGAAAAAAAACAACGGGCTAGAAAAGAGTTCTTTCTTTCCCACCTCCAGACTTAGGGTCTTGAAATAGAACGAGCTTGGGGAATGTATTTAACACCCTGGAAGCTCCGTCCCTTGATGCATCACAGGGTTGATGCGCCAACCCGGAGGTCATCAGAAAGACTGAGACAATTATAAATAGATGTTTTCAAATTTCCTTTTTAGTTCCTACATATACTTCAGCAGGAACGGATGTGAGTTAGTAAGACGGGAAGGGGAGGGGACGCAGGGCCATGGTGGAGGATGTGGTGCTGGCCCTTGCTGTGCACGAAGCCTTATCATTGATGGTATGGCGAAGCAAAGTGCCTAAAGTTAAGAAAAAAATTAAATGAACTAACCTTAAAATAAATACAAGATCTGACCATCTCCCACAATCTTCACTCCTCCCCTATCATCCCACACCCCTTCGTCCACCATCAGATCATAATGCCCCCGATTTCTTGGCCCCTCCCCTTCTCCAGGTACACTCTGTTCTCAGCACCAGTCGGCAGGATCCCTTTATTTCCGTTTCCCTCAGAGGAGCCCCGGAGCACCGAGCTATGGAGATGCCTTCAGTGGCTGCAGGGCACATGGGTTTTCATGCTGACTTGGTGCTGCAATTTGTGCCCATTAGTACACATTCAAGTGAGTCACTACATCCACAAGCAAAGCTCAGGACCTGAGTGCTGACCCTGCGTGCTCCCTAGCCCTCAGAGTTGTATCCCAGAACCTTTCTCCACAGGGATGCCTTCCGGTAAAGCTGTCAGGATCACCTGACTGCAAATGGTGGCCCAGGGGCTTGAACTCAGAGCCCTTTGCATGCAGGGTAAAAGCATGAGGCTTTTTTTTTTTTCTTGTTCAATTCTACTAGTGTCTTGTATACCCTGGCAAAGAACTGTTGGCTAGCTCACTATCCACCTGTCCTGGAATGAAACCCCGCCCAGGCAGGGCTTATATGTTTATCTCACGGCTCTACCTCTGGTACCAAGAAAGGGCAACTCAGCAAGTATTGGTTGAATAAATGAATAAACAACTAGATGATCCCTGGAAAAATGCTTGTGAAACTATGAAATATTATGAAGTCTTCAGATCTAGGAGTTCTCTGCACCCCAAGAGCTGAGCACTTAAGGATTCATTTAAGGATGAACAGAAAAATTCATTAATGAATACAGTTATATTTAAGGAAGATCAGCTTAAGCTACATCAACATATTTTAACAACGACATCAGATGTTATTGCTAAAGTTTGTTTTTTAATTATTCACTGGCTTGCCTGTTGCAAAAACTCACTGTCGTCAGTCTGCGTATTTTCAGCACTAAGAACTTACTCCTTAGATCATCTGTGTTCTTACCTAAAATAAGACAAAGTAGAGGGAGGTGTTATTAGATCTCTTCCCATTAGGCAAAACAAATGAACAAAAACAATGAAAGAAATCTTTCACCCTTCCACTCCCAAAATGAGTCTCTGAGGGAGAAGAAAAGTACTGGAAGAAGACTCAGATTCGCAGAGGACAAAGAGCCACGGAGAACCAGCGCCTCCTCCATGAGCTAGTTCTGACATGCTTCCCACACACGCCATCATTTCAACAACTAGGGTCTCCCGTGACCTGACTGCCTGAGCTTAACATACAGATGAATGGCATATAGAAGAGAAACTCCTGACGATGACACAGCCGTCGCTGATGCGCGGGGTATCTATATGATCCGAACCACCTTTCACAATCAGCGTTATCAAGCCCCGTGAAGGAGGAAGAATGGGGGCTCATCCAATCACCCTCTTAACACTTGAGAAATAATTTATTTTCTTTATACTAAAACTTTAAACAGTCTGTTACATGGCAGAGCCAAATGCCTTTATTCATTTTCAGCTTCTGCTGCTGACGTGATCAATACAGCCTACGGCTATTTCAGCGCTGCTCCTGGGAGGACAGCTGGCTTCCTCAGGTCCCCGCTGGGCCCCGAAGCGTCTCCTGGCCTTGGGGCCACCTAACCAACCCTCCTGTACTGGTCAGCTCTCACACGCACTCACTGCGCAAGGAGCTGAGAAAACTCATATATTCAAGAACACCTTTGCAGAATGCAAAGTGCACTTCTGACTTAATTGCTCCGAAGTCCTTCAAGTTTAATCTAAAACAAAGGCTTTGCTAATACAAACGATTTATTTAAATTAACAACTGAAATGAACTAAAATAGGTCTTTCCAAATAGAGAATTTCTACTGTTTCATAATTGGTTATCAGTAGACATAATTAGAGTGCGTTAGAGCTAAGCCATTCAAAGAACAAAAATAAATGAATGAGTGAATATATGTCATAAACAAAATTGCCACTTGGCTGTGGAAATTAGATTTTAATTAATGAGTCCTCTATCAAGTTGATTTTTTTTTTTAAGTTTACTGCCTCAAAGTAGTTTCTTCAGAGCCCAGAGAAAAGAGCCCAGTGGCAGAGAGCACGAGCCCTGCAAGGGTTTGGCTGTGAGTTGCAGCCTTCAGCGGCCCACACGTGTTGCCCCCAGCCTGGCAGCTCTGAGGCTGAGCCCACCGCTGGCACCACATGCCATTTCTGGCTGCACCAGAGTCAGGTGTGTCAGAGGAGCAAGGCGTGTGGGTCCCAGTGAGGGCCACAGTGGCCCAACGCACAACCCCATTTTGCAGGAGCACTCACTGAGTCCCAGGAGCACTCAGTGAGCCCCCACCTTCCCTGGGGGCCTCTCTAGCGATAAGGCCCCACCACGCGTGCACACTCTGGCAAGCACAGGCAGCTGACGAGTGACCCCGGAAAGCACACACAACAGCAAAGTAACAGTGACAACAACATGCAGACACCACAGCCAGGCATGCGTGCCAGCACAGCACTGCAACACACCAACGACAGCAAGGCACTGCAACACGACCAGCAATAACACGAGTGAAGGGAAGGCAGGTGGGGTGCGACTGCGACAAGGACACAGAATAACGTTTGCTATGGAGAGCCCTCATTTCCACACAGAGGACAGGCTCCCGAGCTTCTGGGGCCAGAGAGGGCAGGAGGTACGGGATCTGCCTTACATGCAGCTGTCTGTAGGGACCTGGTTCAATCCTCAGCACCGCACAAGGTCCCCTGAACACTGCCCAGGGTCTCCCCCGAGTACCGCACCAGAAACGGTTCCTGAGCACCACCAGGTGGAACGCACACTCCATCCCACAGGGAAGGAACCTCTTGATTTTCAATTCTGAAGAGTGTGAGATATTTTTCAACTGCTATATCTTCAGGACTGGAGCAATAGCACGGCGGGTAGGGCATTTGCCTTGCACATAGCTGACCCAGGTTCGATTCCTCCGTCCCTCTTGGAGAGCCCGGCAAGCTACCAAGGGTATTCCACCCACACGGCAGAGCCTGGCAAGCTCCCCGTGGCGTATTCGATATGCCAAAAACAGTAACAAGTCTCACAATGGAGATATTATTGGTGCCTACTCAAGCAAATGGATGAACAACAGTGCTACAGTGCTACTATATCTTCATATTGAAGAACTGGTTATTTTGATGGAACTCACTGCTTGCCTATCCTACTGTGGTTTTCTATTTTTTTGTAAGTTAGAATGTTTTAATAAAAAATAAAGCAGATTTGAGCCTGAAGAGAATCATACTACTATTTTCTGTACCTTTATTTCCTCTGTGGAGAAAACCACCCCACACATTTTAATTAGAGTGGCATTTTGTGTGTTTCATCGCTCTAATTAAGGGTTCAAATAAAATCCTGGTGTAGTGGTGAAATGCATAATCTGCCCTCTCTCTCATCAGTCCCCTAAAGGGTCTGCGTCCACCAGCAGTGAGTCTTTCACAGGACGATGGCCACAAAAAAATCTTCAACAAGTGCTGGCCTGACCCCTTTTCTTCTTCTCAGATCCAGCTGAGCAGCCAAAACTGCTTGAAATTCAGCAATCACATTTCTCACTGTTCCAGAATGACCTATTTCGCACTAGAATGAACCAGTGAATTCATACATATAAATAACTATCTGCAGACACTGCTTTTGAAAATATGAACAGGAATAAGCAAAAAAGGGGGGAGGGAGAGAAGGGAGCAGTACTTAAAATGAAGGTTTGATTGAATTGGTACTTTTGAACTGTTTGATATGGTAATTAGAAACAGAGCAGGTCTACACAACTTAGATTTCAATGCTGTATTTCAGGCCTTTGAAATTGTCAATAAAAATAGTCATGATAGTGCAAGCTAAACCAAGTGAGAATTTTACTTGAAACATAGATCAACATATTCCTACTGTCTATTTACTTAAGCCACCTTTTCAAGAGCGCTAAGCAAAGAAATGGTTCGAAGCGGGAGATTCGAATACATCAGCCTCAGTGGCTTTCCTGGGCCTGTTCTGAAACCTCAAGAGCGCCCCAGAGCCCTGGCACATGCTCCAGCGTCTCGGCCCAGGGAAACCGCACATGCCCGCCTTCTCCACTGCTCGAGACGGCTTCATCCAGGCCATCGTTCTGATGACTTAACAAAATCCTCTCACAGAATAAACTGCCGACAAGTATCTGCTACGTGAACTGACTGCTTCCGCCTGGCCCTGCGGAAGAGAGAAGCCCAGGCAGTGTTCACACGAGCTGGTACTACTAGCTACTGCTTCAGAAGAGCTATTAAGATGAAGGGCTACACAGATATCTTGAACAGAGCAAAGGACTCTCAGTTCAGGTTCTGCTTAAAAGATCTAGCAAGTTCAATTAAGGAAATCCAGGTGAAATGATTTTTTATAATTTGGGGCCACCCCCGGCGCTGCTCAGGGCTTACTCCTGGCTCTCTCCTGAGGGATCACTCCCAGTGGGTCTCAGGGACCAGATGGGATGCCAGGGATCACACCAACGTTGGCTACGAGCAAGTGCCTTAACCCCTATACTACTACTCTGGGCCCACAAAATCTTCACTGCAATAGTTTCAATGAAATCTGGAATTCCTGCTACTAGACGTGAAGAAAATAGGCCGAAGTTTGCCTTCCTATCTCAGATAATCACCAAGCTAGAGAACAAATCTGAGAAGAAATAAAGAATGGGCATTCAGACACTAAATAACAGGTCATGCAAAAAAAATCACCTCCCAGGAGTGAAACAAGTGAACGGATGAGCCTGCCCCTACTGCCTGGGCGGTCTCCAGACCACAGTGAGGGGAAAGAGATCCCAAACAGAGCCTCACAGTCTTAAGGAGACAGAGTTTCGAATATTAGAATACCACGGGGGGGGGGGGGGAAGGGGGTGGTACTGGAACCCCAGGAGGGCACAGTGGCAGAAAGGAAGCACTGACTTAGGGAAAAAAAAAAGGAAGTGCTGGGAGATAGTTACAAGAGTCCAGATGAGTTTTGGGGTGAATGAATACTGATGGGGCTATTCACAGGCTAGAGGAAAAATGCACCCTTCAGAGGTAAGTAGGACATCCCTCTGAAGCTCACAAGGCCTGTGCTGCCGAGAGAAAGACCCAATCCACAGGGCGCCGGGACAATGGGGCACTAGTGTGGCCGAATTGGTACTTGAACAAAAGCTGCTCTGTACCCACCTACTCACGCTTAAAAGCAAGCCACAGATGATCAGACTGTGTCCAAGTAACAACTGCCGCCCAGACCAAAGCCCAGAAAGATTTCAAAGCAGGCTGAAAAAAATCAGCACCCAACCACCTACTATTCACCATAGTTATCGCAATCAAACTAATGAGGCATAAAAAAAGAGAAGCAGCCAAATGCACCCCATACCCAGGAGGAAAATAATAAAAATAGACGCAGAAATGGACTGGATGAAAAAGGAAGTGAAAAAGAAAATTTAATTGTTATTAACACTGACTTCTCTGCGAAAGACAGAAGGAAAGTAGGAGCACTATGAGGAGATAATGGAAAGACAAATCCAAGTTCTAGAGGAGAAAGCGCATGCTGACATCCTTCAAAGTCAAACAGCCTGGACTTCGAGCCAAAAAGCCAGCACGGGGTAAGGCACTTGCCTGGCATGAAGCTGACTTTGGTCCGATCCCCTGCACCACATTCGGTCCCCTGACCGCTGCTGTGAGTGCCTCCTGAGCACAGAGCTGGGAGCACATGTGCCCTCAAAACAACACCCAGCAAGAAAAAACAGCATGTATTTAACAAATACTCTTTGCAAAAAACTCTTAACTTCTTGCTTGTATTTCCTCTGCAGGAGGAGGGACACCCTGTGGTGCTCGGGGATGACTCCGTGTACAGTGCTCAGAACTGACTCCTGGCATGCTCAGGGGACCACAGGTAGAATTGGGTATAGAACCTACCTCAGCTGTGTGCACATGCCTGACTGCCATTATCTCTCCAAAGCCCCTCTGATATTTTACCCCTAAAGTGTAGGCAAAGTTGAAGCAGGGAATGATGTCCTACTAATTATGCCAAATTATCTTTCCAATATTTTGTCTCTCTAGTATTTAACTGTTCAATCGCTGTATGAGAAGAAAGCTAGTCCTCTAGCCTCTAACATTACAAAGAACACAGGAACTATGTTGAAAGGAATCTAGGTTTTGTCAACACCTTTTTTTTTTTTTTTTTTTTTTTAATTTTAAATTTATTTATTTTTAATTAGAGAATCACCGTGAGGGTACAGTTACAGATTTATACACTTTTGTGCTTATACTTCCCTCATACAAAGTTTGGGAACCCATCCCTTCACCAGTGCCCATTCTCCACCACCTGTAAACCCAGTGTCCCTCCCACCCTCCCCAATCCCATCTCCCCCCCACCCCACCCTGCCACTGTGGCAAGGCATTCCCTTCTATTTTCTCTCTCTAATTAGCTGTTGTGGTTTGCAATAAAGGTGTTGAGTGGCCGCTGTGCTCAGTCTCTAGCCCTCATTCAGCCCGCAACTCCCTTCCCCCACATGGCCTTCGACTACAATGTAGTTGGTGATCGATTCTCTGTGTTGACCTTTCCCCGGAACGTGAGGGCAGCCTCGAAGCCATGGAATCAACCTCCTGGTACTTATTTCTACAGTTCTTGGGTGTTAGTCTCCCACTCTGTTATTCTAAATACCATAGATGAGTGCAATCTTTCTATGTCTGTCTCTCTCTTTCTGACTCATTTCACTCAGCATGAAACTTTTCATGCCCATCCACTTAACTACAAAATTCTTGACCTCCTTTTTTCTAACAGCTGCATAGTATTCCATTGTATAGATGTACCAAAGTTTCCTCAACCAGTCATCCGTTCTGGGGCATTCGGGTTTTTTCCAGATTCTGGCTATTGTAAACAGTGCTGCGATGAACATACATGTGCAGATGTTGTTTCGATTGTACTTTTTTGCCTCTCTGGGATATATTCCTAGCAGTGGTATTGCTGGGTCAAATGGGAATTCAATATCTAATTTTTTGAGAGTCGTCCAAATTGTTTTCCAGAAGGGCTGAACCAGTCGGCATTCCCACCAGCAGTGAAGAAGGGTCCCTTTCTCCCCACATCCTCTCCAACAGCGGTTGCTTTTGTTCTTTTGGATGTGTGCTAGTCTCTGTGGTGTGAGGTGGTATCTCAAAGTTGTTTTTATCTGCATCTCTCTGATGATTAGTGATGCAGAGCACTTTTTCATGTGCCTTTTGGCCATTCGTATTTCTTCCTTGGTAAAGTTTCTGTTCATTTCTTCGCCCCATTTTTTGATGGGGTTGGATGTTTTCTTCTTGTAGAGTTCAACCAGTGCTTTATATACCATTGATATCAACCCCTTATCTGATGGGTATTGTGTAAATATCCTTTCCCATTCTGTGGATAGTCTTTGTATTCTGGTCACTGTATCTCTTGCGGTGCAGAAGCTTTTTAGTTTAATGTAGTCCCATTTGTTGATCTCTGTTTTTACTAGATTGCTTAGTTCCGTGTCACCTTTGAAGATACCTTTATCTTCAATATCGTGGAGGGTTTCGCCAACCTTGTCTTCAATGTACCTTATGGTTTGTGGTCTAATGTTGAGGTCTTTAATCCATTTTGATCTGACTTTTGTGCATGGTGTCAGGTCAAGGTCTAAACCCATTTTTTTGCATGTGGTTGTCCAGTTGTGCCAGCACCATTTGTTAAAGAGGCTTTCCTTGCTCCACTTCACATCTCTTGCTCCCTTATCAAAGATTAGATGGTCATACATTTGGGGTTGTGTGTAGGGATATTCCACCCTGTTCCATTGGTCTACGGCTCTGCCTTTGTTCCAGTACCATGCTGTTTTAATTGTTACTGCTTTGTAGTAAAGTTTGAGGTTGGGGATGGTGATGCCTCCCATCATCTTTTTCCCAAGAATTGTTTTAGCTATCCTTGGACGTTTGTTATTCCATATGAATTTTAGGATTACTTGATCCATTTCTTTGAAGAATGTCATGGGTATATTTATAGGGATCGCATTGAATCTGTATAACGCTTTAGGGAGTATTGCCATTTTGACAACATTGATTCTCCCTATCCACGAGCAGGGTATATGTTTCCATTTCCTCATGTCCTCTTTAATTTCATGGAGTAGCGTTATGTAGTTTTCTTTGTAAAGGTCTTTTACTTCCTTGGTTAAGCTGATTCCGAGGTACCTGATTTTCTGGGGCACGATTGTGAATGGGATTGCTTTTTTCATGTCCCTTTCCTCTGCCTCATTGTTTGCATATATGAAGGCCATGGATTTTTGGGTATTGATTTTGTAGCCTGCAACTTTACTGTATAAGTCTATTGTTTCTAAGAGTTTCTTAGTAGAGGTTTTAGGCTTCTCTAGATATAGTATCATGTCGTCTGCAAATAGTGAGAGTTTGATTTCTTCCCTTCCTATCTGGATGCCCTTAATCTCTTTTTCTTGTCTAATAGCTATCGCAAGTACTTCCAGTACTATATTGAAGAGGAGTGGTGAGAGTGGGCATCCTTGTCTTGTGCCCGATCTCAGAGGAAAGGCCCTTAGTTTTTCCCCGTTGAGGATAATGCTTGCCGTAGGCTTGTGATAGATGGCTTCGACTATCTTGAGGAAAGTTCCTCCAAACCCCATTTTGGCGAGGGTTTTCATCATGAAAGGATGTTGGATCTTGTCAAATGCTTTCTCTGCATCTATTGATATGATCATATGGTTTTTATCTTTACTTTTGTTGATATGCTGGATTATGTTGATTGATTTCCGAATGTTAAACCATCCTTGCATCCCTGGGATGAATCCCACTTGGTCGTGATGTATGATCTTTTTGATGAGTTGTTGGATCCTATTTGCTAGTATTTTGTTGAGGATCTTCGCATCGGTGTTCATCAGGGAAATTGGTCTGTAATTTTCTTTCTTAGTGGTGTCTTTGTTTGCTTTTGGTATTAGGGAGATATGTGCTTCATAGAAACTGTTTGGGAGAGTTCCTGTTTTTTCAATTTCCTGGAAAAGTTTGAGGAAAACAGGCAATAGGTCTTCTTTAAATGTTTGGAAGAATTCGCCAGTGAAACCATCTGGGCCTGGGCTTTTGTTTTTGGGGAGGTTTTTGATTGCCGTTTCAATTTCCTTAACATTGATGGGTCTATTCAGGTATTCCAGGTCTTCTTTCTTCAGTGTTGGGAGATTGTAGGAATCAAGGAATCCATCCATTTCTTTTAGGTTCTCCTTTTTTGTGGCGTAAAGACTTTCAAAGTAGTCTCTAATGATCTTTTGAATCTCACTGGTTTCTGTTATGATGTCCCCCTTTTCATTTCTGATTCGATTTATTAGAGTTTTCTCTCTTTCTTTCTTTGTGAGACTTGCTAGCGGTTTATCAATCTTATTTATTTTCTCAAAGAACCAACTCTTTGTTTCATTGATCTTTCGGATTGTTTTTTTGGTTTCGATGTCATTAATTTCTGCTCTAATTTTTATTATTTCTTTCCTTCGGTCTGGTTTGGGGTCCTTTCTCTGGTCCTTTTCTAGGGTCTTGAGTCGTGAAGTCAAGCTATCTATGTGGGTCCTTTCTTCCTTCCTGAGGAATGCTTGGAGAGCTATAAATTTTCCCCTTAACACAGCTTTAGCTGCGTCCCATAGGTTTTGGTAGCTCGTGTCTTCATTCTCATTTGTTTCTAAGTATCTTTTGATTTCTTCCTTGATTTCCTTCTTGACCCACTCATTGTTCAACATGGAATTGTTTAATTTCCAGGTGTTTGATTTGATTTTCCGTATTTGTGGGTGGTTAGCTTCTATCTTCAGCGCATCGTGGTCTGAAAAGATGGTTGATACAATTTCTATTTTTCCGATTCTATTGAGGTATGTTCTGGGGCCCAGTACATGGTCTATTTTTGAAAATGTTCCATGTGCACTGGAAAAGAATGTGTATTCTTTCTTTTTGGGGTGTAAGGCCCTGTATAGGTCTATTAGGCCTCTCTCTTCGATTTCTTCATTCAGAGTCAGTGTTTCCTTGTTGAGTTTTGTTCTTGTGGATCTATCTAGAGGCGATAAGGCCGTATTGAAGTCTCCGACTACAATTGTGCTGTTAGTGATGTCCTCTTTGAAGTCTGTTAGGAGTCGTTTTAAATATTTAGCCGGTCGTTCGTTAGGAGCATATACGTTTAAGAGTGTGATTTCTTCCTGTTGTACATATCCCTTGATAAACAGAAAATGACCTTCGCTGTCCCTTTTGATCTTTTTCATCCTGAAATCTATGTTGTCGGATACCAGGATGGCCACTCCAGCTTTTTTAAGGGGGTTGTTTGCTTGGAGGATTGTTTTCCATCCTTTGACTTTGAGTCTATGTTTACTCTGTTTGTTCAGGTGTGTTTCTTGCAGGCAACAGAATGTTGGGTTTAATTTCCGGATCCATTTAGCCACTCTGTGTCTCTTGATAGGTGCATTTAGGCCATTGACATTGAGAGAGATTATTGTGATGTGGTTTTGTGTCATCTTTCTGTGGGATTTGTTGTTCTTATGGGGCTCCTCCTTGTCTTACAGTAGCCCCTTTAGACCTTCTTTCAAGATTGGTTTTGAGTCTATGAAGTTCCTGAGCTGTTGTTTATCTGAGAAATAGTGTATGGTTCCTTCGAGTTTGAGTGAGAGTTTAGCTGGATAAAGTATTCTTGGTGAGGCATTCATTTCGTTGAGTTTTTTCACTATGTCCCACCATTGTCTTCGGGCTCGGAGGGTTTCTTCTGACAGATCGGCCGTAAATCTGAGGGGTGCTCCTTTGTATGTGATTTCCCTCTTTGACCTTGCTACTTGTAGAATTGTGTCTCTATCTAGAGCATCCGCCATTCTGACTATGAGATGCCTTGGAGTCTTTTTATTTGGGTCTCTTTTTGCTGGCACTCTTCGGACTTCTTGTATCTGGACGCCTGCCTTCTCCAGCTCTGGGAATTTCTTAGCGATGATGTCTTTGACTATGTTTTTTTCATTGGGGTTACTTCCCTGTGGTTCTGGTACTCCAATGATTCTTATGTTGTTCCTCTTGAAGTCATCCCCCAGGGCTCTGATTCGCTCTATAGCCATTTTGAGGTCTTTGGCCATGATTTGTTGCTGTCTGTAAGCTTTCTGCAGCTCATCCTCAAGCTCGCTGATTCTGTCTTCGGCTGTAGTCATTCTGCTGTTGAGGGCATCTAGTGAGATTTTTATTTCATCTACCGATTGCTGTATTTGTGAGACTTCCGTTCGAAGGTTTGAAATTTCTGCTCTCATTTCTGCTCTGATTTCTTCCTGTATTTTCTTGGTAGACCGTTCGAGCGCTTGATTCATCTCCTCCCTTAATTTATTGGATGTCTGTTCCATAGTTGCTTGGAGTAGGTCGAATCTCCTCCATATTTCCTCTCTGAATTGTTTATCTGAGAGGTCGTAGATGTTGGGAGACTCTTTTGAGGTTTCTAGTATCTTTTGTTCTCCCTCTCTTGGTGGAGGGGATTTTCGCTGTTTCTTCATATTGTCACGGAAGTGCAGAGTTGGAAGCTTGTAGTTATTTATTCCTCTTCCTTTTTGTGGGAAGAAGGGGCTCCGATTGTGCTAAACTTCCGTTATTCCCTGATAGCTTTTATAGTGTCAGCCTAAGCTAATGGCTATTTTACATAAATGTTTGAGATCGCAAAAGTGAGTTTTCAAAGGAATACACAGTACGGATTGAGCTGAGGTAGCAAAGAATGACTGCGGCCGCGTTAGCGGCCTGTGCTCCGGAAAGAAGCCACGCCCACTTTTTAGGCCACGCCCCCTGAGATGAGGACACGCCCCTAAGCAGCAGAGTGGGGATTGGTCAGGATCCGACGGCGGCGGCGGAAAGGTGCCAGGCAGGGGCTTCAGGAGAAGCCCCGAGCCGCGGCGGGCAGGGGGCGGGGAGGGGGCTTCTCCGCGCTGAGGCAGGCTCTCCAAAGGATTGCCTGTTTACCTGCAGGATGGAGATTGGTCAGGATCCGACGGCGGCGGCGGAAAGGTGCCAGGCAGGGGCTTCAGGAGAAGCCCCGAGCCGCGGCGGGCAGGGGGCGGGGAGGGGGCTTCTCCGCGCTGAGGCAGGCTCTCCAAAGGATTGCCTGTTTACCTGCAGGATGGAGATTGGTCAGGATCCGACGGCGGCGGCGGAAAGGTGCCAGGCAGGGGCTTCAGGAGAAGCCCCGAGCCGCGGCGGGCAGGGGGCGGGGAGGGGGCTTCTCCGCGCTGAGGCAGGCTCTCCAAAGGATTGCCTGTTTACCTGCAGGATGGAGATTGGTCAGGATCCGACGGCGGCGGCGGAAAGGTGCCAGGCAGGGGCTTCAGGAGAAGCCCCGAGCCGCGGCGGGCAGGGGGCGGGGAGGGCTTGTCAACACCTTTTTATTTTAGTTGCGGTTGACCAAGACCTCCTCTGTGTGTGTGTGTGTGTGTGTGTGTGTGTGTGAGAGAGAGAGAGAGAGAGAGAGAGAGAGAGAGAGAGAGAGAGGGAGAGAGAGAGAGAGAGAGAGAGAGAATGTCCCAGGGAGGGGACCCATGCACAAGATTAAGGCCAGCAGTGCTCAGCTATGGGGGGAATATAAAACTGGCTGAGAAACTTCCCTTCAATTTGCTTTCTCTGTGTCATGGATGAGAGGAAAGACAAGGGGGGAAATATATGCAAGTCATCTCAGCAGAAAAAATGAGAAATTTTTGAATTGTGAAAAGAACAGAAAGAGGACTTCTGAGATGCCATCCTTAGAGGCAGAGAATCTTACATATCAGACACCGGGAGTCCTCACGCACTCAGGACTCCCTAAGAAATGTTTCCTTAGAATTCAAACTCCTCACATTCAAATAACTCGTTTCTGTAGTGCCTATCTTCCAATCCTCCTCTCACCGAACTCTGCCAGTCTGTGCCCCGAGAGGACTAGCAGAAAGGCCCTGCAGAGTCCGTGCTTGTAGCTCGCAATAACTCCTGATTACTGACTCTGTGAAACGACCCTGATGTAACAGCATAATAATTTCTTAAGAAAACTATTTTTTTCCAAAAAAAAGGTACAAAAGTATTAAGGCATATTAATGCATTTAAGTTTCTTATTTAGAACTTTTCCATATATTTTTAATTTTATGAGTTATTTAAATACACCTTTGCATGTCTTCTTCCATTAGAGCAATTGACTATGGTACTTATTTGGACTACACAGCAGTTCTAAATATGTAAATCATAAAGCTTAATTTGGGTCATCAATGTCTACATTGTAAAAAAGAAAACAAAATGGAACATGCACTGATTTTCCATCATCAATCTCAAGAACTTCACTATTGTTTATGGATTTGTCTGAAACGTAACAATTTATTTGTGATTAAAGCACATTTTAGGGGTTGGAGAAATAAAACAGTGGGTAAGGCGCTTGCATGGCATGCAACCGGCTGGACTCGATCCCTGGACCACATACAGCTCCTCTAGCACCTTCAAGAGTAATTCCTGAGCAGAGTCAGAAGCAAGCCCCGAGCACAACCAGGGCCCAAAGCAACTCCCACTCTGGAAATAAAGTATATAAATAAAAGCATTTTCAAAAGTGGGTTAGAGTGATAGTATAGTAGTTAGGCATTTGATTGCACGTAGCTGACCTAGGATCTACCCCCAGCACCATTTGCGGTCCCCCAAGCTCTGCCAGGAGTGACCCCTGAGCACAGGGCCACGTGCTCGGGGATCAATGCATTTGCTTCGTTGAGTTTTCCATAAACCGCTGTTCCTGGATTCCAAGTTGCTATAAATTCAGCATGACAACAAGCATAAATGATCATTTACATTAATTTCGTGTTACTATTACTGAAAGATAATTAGGTTCACACCACTAAATGTCCGACTGAAGCAAGTCAAGAAAGTAATTTTGTGACAGATGATGAGAAATGAAGTTGTTCCCTGTTCAGCCGCCTCACATTCCCTGCGGTGGTGGACAATAGGGACACTTTCCGATCCTTACCTGTGGTGACTCGTTCTTCAAACTACGTATTTATCAAACAGACATTCAAGTAGGCAAAATTTACTCCGATGGTGAATGAAGCTCACAAATGCTGGCGCACTGAAAAGTGTTTCAAGCTTGGCTGGCTTTCCAGTGCCTGAGAAGGGTATCAGACACAGGCCGCTGAATGCTAATCACAGGCTGCATCTATTCGCCACATTTAAATTCTTGGGGCGAACATATTTATCACTGACTTGTGATGCTACATCATTTTTTAATATTGCTCTGAAACTGCTGGATAGAATTTCATGTCCTAAGTTCAGAGAACCAAGGTAAATGACGAACATGTGGCAAATTTCTTTTCTTATTCAGAATATTAACAGAGTGCCTCTAATTCTATACAGAAATATAGTCCCCAAACAGCCATTCCCATATAAAGCGCACCCTCTTACATGTATATAAGATCACAGGTACCCAGCAATGTTTTAAATGACGACATCAATCAACTGACAATTGAGAGAATTCAAGAGAGAAGAGAGAGAGAGAGAGAGAGAGAGAGAGAGAGAGAGACGGAGAGAGAGAGAGAGATGAGATTATGAGATGGAGAGAGGAAAGGGAGGGAGAGAGAGAGAGAAGTGAGATGGGGGGAGAGAGAGAGGTGAGACGAAGAGAGAGAGAAAGATAAATCACTGGGATATAAATAACCCAGTGTGATAACCTGACTCAATGTAAAGACTCAAAATTATGCAAGAAAAGAATTTGTTTCCTCCAAATAACTATGATAAGAAGAGAAAGTTCTTACTAGCAAAAAATGCACAACCAAAAAACAAATTAAATCAGAAGTGTAAGCTTTATTTGTTAACTGCTTTTCAAAAATTCTGGGTCTGGGCTGGGGCAAGGGGTTGACACACCAATCGCAGTGCTCAGGGCTTCCTCCTGGTTCTTGCTCAATGATCATTTTGGGAGGGACCTGAAGGACCCTATGGGGTGCTTGGAATCAAACCCAGACCTGCCACCTATGAAAGAAGTGTCCCTACCTACTAAACTATCTCTCCAACCTATTTGTTTTGTAAAGTGTAAAATGTATAATAAACCTGTTTTACAGAATAGATTGGTAGCAAGTTTTAAAAATGTTTTTCTGCAAATCAAAACAACAATGAGATATCACCTCACACCACAGAGACTGGAGCTCACCACAAAGAACACCACCACCACCCAGTGCAGCATGGATGAGGGCAGCTGGTACCTTCACCACTGGGAGGAATGTAGACTGGTCCAAGCTTTTGAGAAAAAATAAGAAGATTCCTCAGAAAACTTGCAATTAAGTTTACATGTGGCCAGCTACTCTACTCCTGGAAATATACCCTAAAGGTCCAAGAACAGATAACTGTATAAAGAAACTATCATACATATACCCAATGGAATAGTACTCTGTCATTTAAAAAAAAAAAGTCGACAATCAGTTTGTTGATGCATGGATGGATCTGGAAAGTATTCTGAGCAAAACAAGTCAGAGGGAAGGGACAGATATGGAATGATCCCACTCATATGCAGAATATAAAAATAGGGGAATTGAGGGGAATAACTAAAGCCCAATGATAACAGAAAAGAAGAGCCTTAGTCGGAAGCCTGCCACTGGGGGACAGAGGAAACGGGACCCTGATGGCAATGACAGAGGGAACTGGTCATTCTGGATCAGGTGTAGGTGCTGAGAGGAGGTAAAGTGACCCGTGTGCACCCTATCAGAAGGAGTATCATAAAGCATAGTACCTAAAAGGTGTGTGTTTGGGGGGGGCGTGGTGAGAAACAAGTGCCTGTCACAGAGGCAGACTGGGGAACAGAGGTGCGAGGGATACTGGTGGAGAGAAGTGGACTCTGGTGAAAGGGACTGGTGTTGAAACGGTGCATGCCTGAAACTCAATCATGAAGAACTTTTTAATTCATGGTGATTCAATAGACAGAAAAAAAAATTGAGACAAATACTCTTCTTGAAAAGACTCCTACGACCATACAGAGTCAGACATTAGTCCTTCATTTCCGGCACTGGTCTCCGGAGCTGATGTCTAGAAAGACCCCAGAGCCCACCTGTTATGAAACAAGAGGCCCGAGCACAGGGCCTATTCGGACTGCCAGTCAATATTCAGTTTAATCTGCTTGGGCTTGTGGGAGGGGAGGAGAAATGCAGATGCAATATTTCTGGATCTTCTCATTTTGGGGGAAAAAAGATTGAAAAAATTTAAATATCCCAATTCCAGTCTTCACAACTAATTTCAAGTGAAAAATGGCATCTCTGAGTAATTCTACAAAATAACCCACATATGCAGACCATGTTAGTAATGAGCAACTGAACAAGGCTAGGAAGAGAGACTGGGGTCACCAGAGATAAGCTCGAGGACCTACGACCCTCCTCCACTGGAGCCCTTGCTTTCAGGTGGGAAGACAGCTGAGGGCTTGCAGAGTCAGGAGCATTGCCAGGCGTGGCCCCCAAACAAAGCAAAACAAAACAAAAGAGATAACCAGAGAGTTTAGGCTGAGACAACCAAGGCACCAAGAGATTAGGATGTTTAACTGAACCTGTTCAAAGGCACACTGAAATCACACAATAACAGACCGTCTGCTGTAGGAGATCTGTCTTCTGAGTTTTTATTTTTTTACATAAATAACCATGGGCTTAGAATTTTTACTGAAAAAGTCATATCTTTAAGAAAGATTAAAAGATACAACAGAATCATCTAAGGGAAGATAACAGTGAACAAAATCTCCTCAAAAGGAATGTCGTAAAACAGAAATAAGAGAAATCTGAAAGTTGAAGGAAATATGAAATATAAATGCAGTAAGAGCCGTATCAGTAAAATAACTCCAGATGGGACATGTAGGAGAAAGATGGTAAATTAAAATAGCAAGTGGGGACAGAACCAAGTCACGTAATGGGAAATTCTAGAAACCCGGGTGGGGTAGAAAATATCGTCAATTCAAATTGGACAGTTAAAATAGTAAGAGACTTAGATAAAGAAAACTGGAATAAGGAATGCATGACACAGTTTTTCCTTAAAAAAAAAAAGTTACAGGCACAAAAACATTCTCATTATTCAAATAGATCCGTCTTGGAATGAACACCAGATTTTTATCTTCCAATGTTGCTAACACCCTGAATAGTTAATACCCAAGAAGGGTGAGGTGGCAATTTTCTCTCATTTGTCAGGTAAGTGACCTTGCAATGTCAAAGCGAAAAGAAACCATAAATAATGATGGTGTACATATAAAAAATAGTTTTTTAGATTTCTATTAGGGTTAGGATGTTTATCTGATATTTTGGGTATCTGAAACACTAATAAAAATCTAACATCTTATGCAACCCAATGTTTTAGGCTTATTTTTTTTTTTAAATCACCACTGACCTTTATTAACTTATTTTCTTTTTTTTAAATTTTATTTTAAGGCTTGTGATTTTTACCTAAAATAGTTATTAGAAGCTGGCTATTAGCAAACTTCAATCTTAATATCAAATATTTAATGGTATTATAATTAAGTTTACACATATTTGAAAATGATTCACATACAATAGATTTTTGGTTATAAGTTGTGTTGAAGGGCTCAAGAAGACTAAGATTTGTAAGACTGTCTTGCTGAAAGTTCATATGTGCTTGGGAAAATTAAATAACTAAAGTTTATAGTGTGAGATGTCTAAAGGAGTTTAATCAAGTATAAATCAAATCTGGTAAAAAACACTTAGGAAAATTTATCAGCTAACTGATAAATGATCAAGAAAACAAAAATCCTGAGTATTTAAATATGACCTGTATTATTATAATAAAACCTTAAGTATTTAAATTACTAAATTTAAAAATAAAAAATACATATATAGAATTTGGAGGTTCATAAAAAGCAGACTTGAAATTTTTAAAAATGATTAACACAAAAATTCCTTCTTTAGTATATAAAAGATTCTTAAATATTAAAAACTAAATGGTTCTATAAAGATGACACTAATTTCTATAATTAAGAGGTGAGCTGCTTTTTTAATCTCTTAAAATATAATCTTGAAATATATCAGTAGGCATTCCAGAAAGAAAAGAAATCTGCAACAGTACAAAAGAAAATCTTGGAAGCACTTACTAACTATACCTGTGTCTTGGAAATTTCTTGTACATATTAATAAAGATTCCTAGGAGTCCTACAATAAATAAATGTTTTTTTCCCCCATTCTTTTACTGGACACAAGAGTTCATTTGATATTGAGTAATACCACATAGAATTGCAAATAGTATCTGATGGAATATGGTGTGGGAAACTCCACGGAAGAGAGTTCTGAAAACTCCTCCTAGAATTCCTTCCTTCTCTGTCAGCACGTTGGCATCGTGAGAAACAAGAAGGCAGTCACGAGGGATTAAAGTTTCCATTATTTGGTAGCATCAGACAGCAGCTTACAGGTAGCCTACGTTAACGAAATGGCACGGCTCTACTGCAAGACATTTCCATGGCTCGTCACAATCCAAATGCCTTTGTGCTTTCTCAAGTATTATACCTGGCCCCTTCTTCTCTTTACAACCCAGCCATATACACAATTCTCATTGGGATCCATGTCCTGAGGGTCTAAAATTTTTATTTCCATGACTGACTTCCACCTCCTGATTCAGGCCCAACTTTGCAAATATATAAAGACCTCTCTGGCTGGGTGACTCACGTTAATTTCTCTTCAACATGTCCAGAGCTCACTTTCTTCTTTCCACCCAAAATCTATTTGCACTATATTCACCACAATTTGATTGACAACATTTCACCATTCAAATGCACAAACCCAAAGCTCCTCATCTCCTTAGCTTCTGAACACAGAGACCAACTTCTTTGCTGAACCCCTTTCCTCAACATTCTGCTTTCACGCCTGACATTCTGGACACTGACACTTATTCTGGACCACTGAAGCTGTCCATCAGATGTCTTCACTCTAACTCACTGGATGGAGGTATTTTGTTTCAGTTTTTCATTTGTTTTTAGTACAATTGATTTTTTGCCTTCCCATTATCTACATTTGAAAACTCTCAATTCTTAGAAAGACATCCAAGGTCAGCCCCCAGCTCTGGTGTCTCCATGTCTCTGGAACTCTCTCCCACCGTGGTCCCATACTTACCCTGTTTTGGATACTCAACTTCTTGCTCTTCCATCAACTACATGCTACGACAGCTAAGATCTGTCTCTACACAGGTGATCAACTATGCTCTGGATGTACTTACTATTCAGACAACAAGCTCCAGTTTATCCTGAAGGATTCAAGTAAGTCACTTCCTCCAGGAAACCGCCTGATTCTTTCTGCAGTTCCATTTATGTGCTAATTAATTTCTCAATCCTTTGCTTTCCATGACTGCTTTCCCTTTAAGGCTCACCATGGATTACTTTCAGGTATTTCAAAAATAAAATAATTACTTCTCAGGTATTTCTGTACAGTAAGTACAGAAATTCATCAATGTTGCTTAAATTAAATTTCTTATTCTAAAGTTTGTAATTTGAGCATTTCCTTTCTTGAATCTGGCAGTGCTCAGGGGCCACTCCCAGCTCTGTGCTCTGACATAGCTACCAATGATGCTTGGGGACCATACCCCTGTGCACAGTAGCGCTGGGGACTGGACTGGAGGTGACGACATAGAAGGCAAATGCCCAACACCTCTACATCTCTCTGCTCGTTACTCCTAAACTTGCTGTCTTGTTTCAGAAGCAGGAACCTTATTTTCAGCCTTCCCTTTATTGTCACTGATAGAATCTAGGACAACCCTCTGTGTACGCTACAAACACAAGAAACATTTGTGTTCCGTAAAGCAGCACCCGGGGCTGTGATCTTCCTGAGTCACGGATCCGTATCTTTCATCAAATTACTCACTAAGCTAACATGCTTTTTAAAACTCAAAGTTTCTAGAAAGTTGGACTCTACTAAGAGCAAAAGAGGATGTCAGAAGCTTATTAAAATATAAATAAGTGTGAGCATAAGTGACATGCTAAGTGCCCCGGGTGAGGACGAACGCGGGGTCAGATGGGAAGGGCCCACCTGACCCTGGCGTGGCTAATCATGTCCTGAAGTGATGCAGGGGGAATGCCACTGGTCCCAAATCAACATGCTCCTTCTATTCATAGCCTGGAATAAATTAGGCACTTCGGGGACTGGAAACTGCCCCTCTCCCCAGGAGCACCCGGGCTGCATGCACAGGTCAGAGTACCTGCCTTGGGCATGTCAGGTGCCCAGCCAGCTGTGAAGCTCTTCCAGCCGTGCTCAGTTGGAAGCAGCATAATAGGGCCCATTGTTAACGCGGAGAAAATCAGAAACTCAACTTTAGAAATAATGTCTTTTCCATCTCTCTCTAAACTCAATGAAGAAAGTTCTGGGATGCAGCTGAAAGGACCAATCAAAGTGTGACATCTATATTTTTGACAGAAAATTCAGTCAGGACATCTAATACTCTAATGAGGAGTTGGTTGGAGAGTGGTAACTTCTTTTTAAAAAAAATAATTTTAAAATTTAGATTCTAGGGCTTATAATACTATGAATAATGCTTTCCCATGCACAAAATTCCAGCACCGAGTGGTAACTTCTTGCATGAGCTAGATATTTTGCAGTAGTGTCTGTGTAATGAGAACACCGGCCCTCACAGTCTACTCATTTTGCGATTGATTTCCTCCCCTATATTAAAACAATAACATCAGTTCCTGATCGCTCCTCTGTATCTTCAAATAGTTGCAGAGAGCAAGATTTAATACAGATTAAATTAGACTAGATTACGTGGGATGGAGCTTCACGCAACCAGGACTGTTTACGAATGTGAGAGCAGGGGCAGGCTGTGGCGCAGAGGCAGAGGCCTGCCATGCAAGGACGAGGTCCGGGGTTCAGTGCACTGCAAAACAAACGAAGACACATGCGCCAGAGAGAGCGCAACAGGCTGTGTGCAAGCCACGGAGGCGGAGGCCCAATCCCTGGCCCCACTTGGTCTCCCAGGCCCTTTAAGGAGCAAACCCGTGCTCAGAGCTGGGAGCGGGCCCCGAGTACCATGTGGATACGGCCCAGAGAACAAACAGAAACATACGTAGAGGGGGGTCTGGTGAGTCACCCACCGGCCCCTGTACTACCGAAACAGACTTGCGTTAGCCCTGCAGCTGCTTCTGTATCCACGGGCAAGCTGCAAGAATGGCAACATGTTAGATGGAACACGTGTTGTACTGTTGGTGTGAGCTTAAACTTAAAACTCACCCGCCGTTCACGGTGCTCTAAAAATTAGGTTTCCACTGTATCACTGTCATTCCGTTGCTCATCAATTTGCTTGAGCGGGCACCAGGAATGTCTCCATCATGAGACTGTTACTGCTTTTGGGATATCAAATACGCCACAGTGAGCTTGCCAGGCTCTGCCATAAGGGCGGGATACTCGGGATACTCTTGGTAGCTTGCCGGGCTCTCCGAGAGGGGCGGAGGAATCAAACCCGGGTCAGCTCTGTGCAAGGCAAATGCCCTACCCCGCTGTGCTATCGCTCCAGTTTAGACTGTAGGTGGAGAAAATTTACCTGAGAGCAACACCTTATCACTAGAAAGGGGAGGGAAGAAAGAGCAGAAAATCCTCCTCTTCGGTTCACTCAGCCTTCTGTAATAAAGAGACTGCTCCAGAAGCCAAATAAAACTTAACTGGGCTAAAGAAATCCCCAAAGCACCACATATTATCCAAATTTGAAAGATTAAAAAGATACCTTAAGCCTTCATCAAGGTTTCTGGCTGCTACTAAAAACATGAACGCAATTCTCCTTATGCACTACATACCTCCACACATATCTGTAAGGTTCATTCCTAATAAATTTTACTAAGTGTGTATGTTTAGTTGCTGTAGTTAATGAAGCTGTGTTTCTAAAAAATAAATGATGGCTTATGTCAAGAAAGAAGTTCAATGCACAATACACTGTATTTAAGATCAACTTTCTATCTGGGAGTTTCAGATTTAACGACTGTTGTAACAACTGTTTTACTGAAGAAAAGAAAATGCTATTTTAACCAAAAGCCCAGGAATGTAGAGCATATGCACTCAGTGACACCTGAATGTTACAGCTGGGACAAGGCAATTTCTTTACACGCAGAAAAGAAGTTACAGGCTTACCGGCTTAGGCAAAAGTTTCACTGACATATTCTAAGTACTCAAAATGAACCTGCCAGCTGAGTAGGCAACCACACATCGACTGACTGACTAAATGAATGAATGAATGAATGTGCTTATCATTATCATCATGTTATTGTGTCCATAGTTCTAACGGGTTTGAATTTAGTCCGTCACCATTTGCTAATTTGTAAGCAAGCTGGGCCCCAATGTTGAAAAAGCAACACTGGTGGTAGATGCTTATTTACATTCCCCACACGCACAAAAAAAATGACAAGATAAAAAAGAATGAAAGAGATATTTCTAAGTTCTCTAGAATGATTGTGTGAATACTTAATATAACTATTATACAAAATAAGTATATAAATCTAATGGGTAATAAAAGTCATAACTTGAATGTTTCCTTCATATTTTTAAAGATACTGTACTCTGCATTTTTATATTCCAACCTAAACATTTTACCATTATTTGGATATTTAATCTCTAATTCTCTATACTGGAAGGGGGTGCAATCAAAATAAGTAATACTAAAAATATCTTTGAAAAGCACTGAAATGTTATTCTCTAGACTCAAAGTCTAAAATTTGAAAATATACTGGCTTTTCAGGATGGAACTATCATGAAGAATAAAAGCTAATTGTTGCAAAAAACTAATCAGGTCTCAGGTTAATGCTAGCTAGAATATATCCTTTTAATATAATTTGAATAATATATAAAGTAAAAAACACATTATATATGCATATATAATGTATACATGTACACCTATAGCACTCACACACACACACACCAAAAAAAAAAAAAAAACCTTATGCTGCATTTCATAGAGAAATGAAATCCAACTTCTTGTGAGTTAAGTACATACACTAAGAACTCTGTCAGCAAACTAAGGGCAAGGACTCACAGTGCCTTCTGTAAGGTCACTGCTACACTCCCCCCAAATCGTGCGACCACCTTAAGGAGGCCCATAACACAGGAGGTAACTCCTCTGGGGAGAAAGCCCTGCAGTTAAGAAGTAAACAGTACAGGCATTTAAAACTCTATGCCAATTCTGTATCAGATAAAAGCCAGACCCTTGCCTAGGTTCTGGAAATCAGAGCAGTACATGCAAATGACCCAGTCACCGCTGCTGTGTTCTTGGCGGGCAGGAAATGCCCAGGAGGAGCTGCCGCACAGAACTGCATCCAGCACTGCGCCTCAGCTCTCCTCGCTCCAGCTTCCCAGAAAAAACGTGTGCGAGGAAATGGCATCAGCCTGATTACCGGTGGGGCAAGCGCACTCCTTAGCCTAACGTCCTGTTCGCTAGAGCATGTGCTTCTGATTCTGCCGGAATATGACCTTAATCCGGGCTGAGAGACACGTATTCCTGCTTCTCATCCTCCAGGCTGACTTTTCACTCTCAATTCTTCTGCTGCACAAAAGATTTCTAGCGAGCATGCTGGATTTTAAAGCACATTCCTTCTTCACTCTCGTTACAGGCTGACAAGGCTGCAATACCGCCAGCCTTTATGGTTTGGGTGTACACAGTCACTGCAAACACAGTGTCCAAGGAGCATCTCCACAAGGCTGGACGTTGGCTCTTTTGTTCTTCTTCTTCTTCTTTTTTTATAAAGAGGTTAAAAGGGAATCTTAGGAAAGGAATCCTTTCAATTATCCGCTCCCCCCATCCTTCCCTTACCACCTTAGGAAAAAGATCATTTGGGAAGGTCAACATTGTATAAAAAAATTCAAGTTTTGATAAATTTGTTTTCGTGGGAGAAGGTCATTCGCCTGTTAATTTCCTTCAATCTCACCTGTTTTCCTCCTGTCAGCATAAAACTCAGAAAATAATATCAAAGGACTCTTAAAATAACTGAGGGAAGCTCCCCATAGATGGGCAATCATCTACATATACGTCTTAAAAAATAAACATGACTAATGTTTTCATTTCCACTAGTACACCTTAATGTCTAGTGTTTTTGTATTTTCAGTAAAGATATCATCAATTTTTTTCCTTAGAGCTCAATTTCTTCCCAGAAAGGGGGGTGGGGTGGGGGAATAGCACTGGGTGAATGCACCTTTTGTCCTAGTTCACTGCTGTCTTTTTATTAGCTTTCATTAACCGAGGCACCCTATTCTTCTATACCTTCTCTGCACAACTACAAGAAACACCAGAGAAAACCACTGGAATCACGTTGGTCTCCGAGGTTTTGCTATCAGGCAAAAGGGGACCAGACAAACCCCAAGAAATTACACTCCTAAATGTCCAAGTCAGCATCTTGTATATAATACAGATCACTTTATGACCGGCAAAAGTCGCCAACAGTACGAGAAGAGAAATTCCTCTGTAATCTTGGGGCTGTGCATCCCTTTCCTGAGTTCCAATAAGAGACAGAGTGTCTGTCCACCATCGATCTTTCTGAAATGATATTAAAGGATGCCCTAAGTATGAACAGTGACTGTCAATTTATTTGGAGCAAAGAATTACTTCCCATGACAAGCTGACATCCTTAAATTGCCTTGACAAGGAAGATAAGCACTGGATAATGTTTGTGATTATGCTTCATTAAGTGTATAATTATCAAGTTTTGGCCATTTTCACCAAATAAACCCTACAGATTTATTTCACAGCCTACAATTTCAGGTCATCTAGAGATTAAGATGAAGCTGATAAAGAAAGAATTTATATTCCTGAAATAAATGCACATTAAGCACTGCAATTTCATTAAACATGAACCAAAAGTTAAAGAAAAATAAGCAAAGTTATGCAGAAAAATTCAATTTTAGTTCCATTCATGCAAATGTCAATATTTTTGACAATGGCCTATTATATGGGCTCAGGTTTCTCATACACAAAACTAAAAAGCTGGATTCAATATATTTTCTTAATTTTTTTTAAAGTTCTGAACTTCAGCAAAATTATCTGTGGTTTAAACAAACTATATAATTAACAGTATTTAAGTTCTGGAATGAGTAAGTGAGCCTATTACAACAATATGCAGTGTGCTGAAAACACTTCACTTTGGCTCAAAACGTTATTCTACTTTAATAAGCATGCTACCCAGCTAGTAAGCAAATACCTGTACATAGAAAATATTTTTACAGCAAGCATAAACAGTTTGACAGTAATTTGTATCATTCTCACGGGAAAATAACTTCTCCAATCTCATCTTTCTAGTCTATGTAGCAGTGCCAATTTATAGGCATATAAAATTCGAAATCTCTTCTGTGCATCAATTATAACTTACGCAGCTCCCAGAGCAGCATTTAAAAAGCAAAGAAGTGCAAACAATATTCTGCTTGCTGACATAGTAAAAAATTTAGCTAACATAGCTTTAGAACTTCACGATTTAACTGCAATCAAATATCCCCTTTTCAAGAAAGGAAAATGACTAGGGCAATATTCTAAGTATGAAACTCCATGTCCAACCAAAGTAGCCTCCAAATTACCTAATTACTCAAGGAAAACGGCTGCAGGTTGGAAACCTGGGTAATAATTTCTCCTTGTTATCAAAGCACTAAAACCCACGAAATCCTATAATTTAAATTTTTTAAAGGAATTCGCTTGAAATCATGGACGGACATATCCAAGTAACATGCAATATATATATATATATATATGTATGTATGTATATATATATATGTGTGTGTGTGTACACACACACACACACACGGCAACCGAACTAAGGAACCTAAATTTTAGGACCTACTTTAAGTACTCTGCAGAAAAAAGAAATGTATATAAAATAAAGATGAATAAGTAAGAGAGATAATACAGAGTTCAGAGCGCTTGCCCTGCACGTAGCAGAGCCCTGTTCCACACCCAGCACTGCACCATCACCTGGGCACTGCCATGAGCAAGCACCAAGCAAAGAGCCAGAACTAGCTCCTTACGTAGCGGGGAGTGATCCAAAATCCCCGGAAAAATAAACAAATGACAAAGTTCCAAGTTTTGTGAAAGTTTTGGATATATCCACAAAAACATGTCAGGGAGAAAATGAAATAAACAGAGCAAGCCTTACGAGAATCAACTAGAACTGAAGTTAGAAATAAGAGCTTCCTTCTTGAAGGAGCAGCTCAGAATGGGAGCCGTGTCTCTGAGTCGCTCTGAGAGTGCTCGGAGCGTGGCCGGGGATGGAATTTCCTTTGTGTGTGCTCCAGGCCACACCTGTGATCCTCAGAGAGACTCGTGGCTGGTGCTCAGGGCCGTGTGGTGCCAGTGATGGGGCCTGGACCCCCTGTACACCCTCCGGGCTACCTCTCCGGCCCCTAAAAGCTGGCAGATTCTTTCAATTGACAGGAACAGCATTGGCTGCCCATAGTACTAGAAATTCGGATGAGTTTGTAATGTAATTGTCATTGTTACTACAATTACGTTGCAACTTGTGGGTGGCACGTTTAAGAGGCTCCTTTCATGACAGTCAGCCACCCCAATACTACCTACCACCCAGGAAAAACATGAGGAAACATTTCCTGAGACCACTGTTCCTCTCCAAACACGGCCTCCTTCCAACCTCACTTCCTTCCTGTGTCCCCCATTTTACTAGCTGGCCCCAAGTCCCAGGCAGGGCATGCGGCCCGCCCCCAGTTATGTGGCTTTGCACCTGTGGTCCTCCTGCTGAGAACAGAAGCTTCCCACTCTTTCCCTACAACTGGAAACCAAGTGGTAACACTTGTATCTTCCCGCAGTCCAAAGGGCCAAAGGAGGCAACAAAAATTTGGAAATCCCACGAGTGTACAAAATCCTATTTCCCCAACCTCTTCATTTTAGATTACACTGATGGAATGGGGCGCCTGAGAATGTTCTTTCGAGCAATCATGTGGAGTCCGGAGACGTGCGGCGCAAGTGGCTTCCCGTCAGCTGTGGGCCAGAGATAGTCCCAGGAAACCCAATGCACAGCACGAGGCTTAACAAAAATAGAGAGCATCATTTAGACCCTAATTCGATCAGTTTCAAAATCAGGAAGGATAAAAATTGGACCCTAGGCTAGACCCTGGAACAGGAGATATCTGCCCAAGGCCATATTTTCTTAGACACCATTTTGGAGGTCCTTATCTTAACCAAAAGATAAGGTTTGCTCACTTTTCCCTTTTACTTTAAGATTCTGCTCCTTTGTTAATCAATCCACTAAGAATTTTTAATTTTCTGCTAAAGTAATAAGTTTGGGAAATTTCATCCAGTTCAAGTAAGACTATTTTTATTTCAGATTAAAAGTTATTTTAATAACCTTCAAGATAGCAAAGGTCCTAGGAGAAACTGCCAGTTTATATTACAATAACCACAGCCTATTAAACATAAAATTATACATACTTAAAAATATGTGCATATGTACCATTAATTCTTTTTTTTAACGTAGGAATACCACTATTTATTCAGCCATGGATTAAGCTGATTGAATTGGGCATGAACTCCACATTACATGTTAAAAATTTTTTTAATTGAATATCCATGGGATAGACCATTACAAAGCTGCTCATAATTGGGTTTCAATCAAATACGATCCAGCACCATCCGTTCACCAGTGTACATTTCCCACCACCAATGTTCTCTGTTTCCCCTCCCACCTTCCCCCAAGACCCCATCCCCTAACGCCAGCCTCCCTGTAAAGGAGGCACTTTCCTTCTTGCACTCTCACTCCTCCTTTTGTGCATTATGGTTTGCAATACAGCATAGCAATTCTAAAGGAAAATATATAGCATGGATCAGCTCAATCTAGTCACAAGAAAATGCTTACAATAACTTTGGAGATGTCAAGATAAAGTTTAGATACCCAAGTTTAGCCTTTTCCTTAGTTCTCTGAAAGACACATTTAGAGAGGAGAATCATCAGGAATCAGAAACAGAAAAACAAACACCTCAGTGGTCACTGAGGAGAGTTGCGACCACCACACAGAATCCACTCAAAGTCAATGGAAGCCTCTGGGTAGCTCAAATGCACAAATCAATACAATTTCAATCTTATCTTTGCTTTTCTGCATTGCTCTGTTGCTTTGCTGTGACAACAGAAACAGGGATCAAGTTATAAATATATATATTTTTAAATTATCTCCAAGAAAGCAATATTGTATTACAAATTGAGGCCACAGTGGTAAACATAATAAAACAAACAACTTCCTCAACCCAAAAAAAAACCACCTCAGACCACTACCCAAATCATAATAATACAGAAAATAGTATTAAAAAGCTATAAAGCACCAAGGGGATTATGCATCTTTATTCCCTTTTTGAAAGTTCCATCAATACACGCTATTTTAGCAAGGAAAATGCAGAGTCAGCTTAACTAACAGGACTTTGGGTTTAAAAGCTATTGACATGTAAGGTTATTTTCTTAGAGATAGGGAGATGTATACAATTAGAAGAAGAAAAGAAGTGCTCAGGAAATACATAAGAAAAATTGTTTAGCAGGTTATTGCTTTCAATTAAAGAACAAAAATGAGTTTTTGCCATACCCGGCAGTGCTCAGGACTTACTCTTGGCTCTGTGCTCAGGATCACTCCTGGCAGGGCTCAGAGACCATATGTGTTCTGGGAATTGCCTTGGTCAGCTGCATGCAAAGCCAGTGCCCTACCTGCTGTATGATCTTTTAATCGAGTTTTCTAATTCTGTATCAAAAACTATGGTTAAGATGACATGATGAGAGATCACAGCTTTGGGGACTAAAACCAAAACCCAAACCCCAAACGCTGCTGGGAATCAGAGCAATGGCGCAGTGGGCAGGCTCTCCTTTATGAAGCTGAGCCAGGTTTGACGCCTGCCCCTCCTCTGCCCCCACCCTGCTGGGAGGGGTCCCTGAGAGCAGGCAGAGGGAAGCCTTGAGCAAGGCTGGTTGTGGCCCCAAATCAAAATATATAAATAAAAATAAACTTTAAGAACAGTATCTTGCCTAATTTAAAATTCTTTTAGTGAAATCAATCAATCAAATAAAAAGGCAGGAATTAAAAGCTGGTCCTCAGGGTCCAGCAAGATGGCTCAGGGGCTGAGAGTCTGGTCCCCCAGGCAACGGCAGGAGCAGTCTCGGAGCGTGAAGCCTGAGATGCGACTGAGCACCCCTGGGTGAGGCACCCAAACAAAGGTTGATTATTAAATATGCTATTGCGAATTGGTTCAATGCCACAGGGGGACTTTAATTGCCAGTTTTAAGTTTTCTTGGAACAGTATTATTTTTACCCCTGCTTTCTCCACTTAACAATTACTGAGAATTCCCCCATAACCCTCCATTAACCAAACTCATCATTATCCAGTCACATTATTTACTTCCGCTGTGATGGGGACCAATATTTCATGCTTCTCCTTTTAAGCATGGTTTCCTCTAAGGTTAACACGTCAGCCATGCTAAGGGTGTCGCAGTCTAATCAGTGAACCCAACTTCATGCTAAAAACACTGTTATGATAAGACAAAAGATCACAAGCTAGTTGAAAAATGAAAGGGCTAACGCACCGACAAAAATTTACTACCTTACCATAACCTGGCTGTGCCATGCAGAAATGCTTTGCCAAAAGCAACCAGAAAAGCTTTCCTTTACATAACACTTCTGACAGCTTGTGATGATAGCTGGATTATAATATCAAAATGAATAAGAGTTTACAAAGCCCAGTTAAAACTTATGTGAAGATATGTTGCTCAATTTTTTCAAGTACCTTAAGATTTTAATGAGATAAGAGATCACACAGCAAGCTAAAGAAAGAAACTGGGACAAACCGACTCTACTACCAATGTTTAACTCTGCAGACAATATTAACTGTAAGGAAAATAAACTCCACAATCATAGACACTATTAGCAGGAACATCTGGATACTTAAATATCTGTACTATAAAAACAAGCTCCACCAAGTTCAGTTATTACATTTATGTTCATAGTATGTAGGAACTCATTTCCCCATCTAGCTATTTAAATGGAATTTTCTGGTTGATGTGATTTTTAAGTAGATGTGATACCAATTGCTACTGAGAATTGCATTCTCAGAGAATTGCATCAAATAGATTGGCTTTAAAATGCACTCAAGTCTTGATTATTGTTAGCAGAAAATTTGAATTCAGTATTTTCTTTCAACTGTAAGCAATCAATCTACCTATACAGCACCCTGAAAGAATGCATGAGTTAAGAAAGAGAAAACCAAAAGAAAGGCTTTTTTAGCACTGTCTTTTCACGAAGCAGGATTTTACCAATTTGTTCTGCGGTTGTATAGGCTGTCAGGCATTATGAAATCAATGCAATGTATTCACTAGTTGTCACTCACAGGCTGGCAGTATGGTAAATTAAAGGAATGCATCTTCAAGCAGGGCTGCATACACATATTTCTAAGGAATCCATTTGCAGTCTGATTTATGCTCTTAAAATAGACAACCTACCACTATCTGTTGAAAAGTCTCACAGGTCTGAAATTGTCTAATTGAATATCATTTTCCTTTATAATCAGAGTAAGCTCCCACTTAGCTTCAATCACTTTGCAGTTTTAACCTTAATATTTTCTATACAGTGAAAAGAAGTCAAAAGACTTGAGGAACAATTTTGAATAACATTACTTATTTAAATATGTCTCTACTGAAATGAAAATTACTGAGTAAAAATATGTCATGGTAGTTACATAACTCCTGAGACTATATCAAATAGCATTCCTTAAAGTAGCAATTCATTACCATGATAGATTGCTAAGATCTATTCTAAAATTCTACTAGAATATTTTTCAAAAGAAATAAAAAATAATTACTGGTTTGTATTGTAAATCTTTTAAAGTAATGGGAAGTCAATTTTTAGTAAGGTTTTTATAAATTTTGCACAGACTTCTATTTATATAAACCATGTCTTTTGATCACATATAATGATAATCTAATAATCTAATAAAAATGGCTATAGGCAATAGAGGACCCAATACTGCACTAATATGTCACAGTAAATAATTCTGTTTATCATGATTTATGTCAAAATAGTAAAATTTTAATGAAAAACATCTTAAAGGACAGATAATTATAAGATTTTTATTATTCATGACTGCATCCAGATTTCCACACATATAATATAAACTGAACATAATAATTTACATAATTGAATTCTGATAGACAAAAATTTTATAAGCAAGAAAATATAAGATAGGTTTTACAAAGTATTAAAATGACTTAGGAGAAAAAATAAGAAGAAAATTCCTCTCATATACACAAAAACTTCACAGATCTTAAAATTAGCAGCACATCACCTATCTTTGTAATCAACAAGCTGTGGGTGGGAGAGGAAAAGAAAAATATATTCATAATATCTGGATAAAGCCATAGACTTCTGGAAGACACTCTTAAAATACAATGAAATGATTATGTGTCAGTGTAATTATTAGGTCTATGAATGGAATATCAAGGGCTATTATATGTAGAATCAATTTATATGGATTTTTTAAAAAGGCTATCTGTTCAAGATTTTACTCCAGGTGGTAAAATGTGAAAACCAAGGACAAGTTCATTTGTAAAGACTGTTTTTCTGCCTGCTGAAAATTTATAAAGCCAATTATTTTCTTCTGCTATTTTATAGGCACAATTATCAACCTCTAAGGTTCAAAGTGTGAAACAAAGTCAGCCTGGATATCACACTGTATTTTTTAACTCTATATAGACTGACACTTGTGTTCTACCCACATGATAGTATTGTGTAATCATATATGGACATAAACATATTAACCATGTGCCGAGATGATATTATGGATTTAATTAATATAATCCCGTATTATTAGCTACACTAGCACGCAACAGGGACAAATGGAGACATTACTGGCACCTGCTCAGGCAAATCGATGAGCAAGGGGATGAGAAGTGATACAAGTGAATCCCATATTGTTGCAACCTTACCTTAAAAAAAGGCTTAATTTAGTGTAAACATGTTTCAGGGACACAAGGCTACTGCACCAAAACTACCTCGAAATGCCACTATCTGTCCACTACTGTCCATAGGGTTTTCATAGTCCACTTGTTCCCTTATCCCTGGTTCCTCCTTAACCCCTGGTAGGTCTGATTAGAACCACACACGCCTCAATTCTTTATCAGATTCTAAGGGTCTGTTTTCAGTGGGCACCTTCTCTTCCCTTAGTTTCTTTATATACACGTAAATGGGAACATCTAACTGTCATTCTCCCTAACTTATTTTGCATCTTCCTGTTCCCTCTGTGTTGCAGTTAGAGACAAGGTTTTGTATTTTAATAGCTAGGCAGCATTCCTAGGAGTACCACACGTTCTTTACCCACTCATCTGTTGTTGGGCATCTGGATTACGTTTAGATCTTGGCTATTGCATCTAGTGCTACAAAGAAGTGAGATGTACACATTACTTCACAAATTAGCTTTTTTGTAGCTAGCCAGGAGAGACAACCAGGAGCAGAATCACTGGGTAATATGGCAGTTCTATTTTTAACTTCCGAAAACTCTCCTAGTGTCTAAGGACTTTAAATATACAGTTGTTTTTAAAATATACTTTAATTTAGATTGTTTCTTAAAAATAGAGAATAACTGAAAATATCCAGCATTAATCCAGAGTTATCAAATCTTTCAGTAGTTTTTAAGTATTTGAGCATTTTCAAATTTTAGGACACAGGGGAAGATTCAAGAAACATACTGTCCACATAAATCTCTGCAATTTTTTAACTCTGCTTCTGAAATAACAGATTTCAAACAGGAATAGAAACAATTTTTATAGATTTAGACCTATCCCTGTTTTGTGCTATTCTGATATAAACTTCTGGATTCAAGTTATTTCAGATGTAGCTAAATATTACTTCTTAGTTATATGAAGAGGTTCTTTAAACAACTAACGGATTTTAAATAATAAGTGTGTTTCCTTAACTACCACCATCAGAAGTGCTAAATTCTATTATAAACAAAATACTTGACTATTTGGTCATAGTGGTTTGCTTTAAGAGGGATTTCTGAAAGACTTGCAAGCTTTCCAAGAATTCAGGTAACGAAAATCACAAATGAAGATACCCCTAGAGTACTCATTAATAGGATGACTATAAATGATTTAAAATTGTGGTAAAGAAAATGCTTCTATGGAAAGACAACATTATTGGTTTTAATAATGAGAACCCTTCACCTCTGAAGGAAAATCCTAATAAAACATTCCATTAGGAAAAATGTGAAGGGAGAGGATATACTCCTTATAAGCTAATCACCTCTGAGAATTCACTTCTATTCGCAGAGCAGCAAGAGACCACATGTTCATCAAAACATAAATCCTTACAATAGAGGGAATTCAGAACACAGGTTAGCAAGAAAGAAATAATTATTATGGTGTTTGTGATAATAACATTATAACAATCATTGTCATAAGGTTATAATAATTATAATTCCATGAAAATTTTTTTAGTTTTCAAGTTTTAATATTGAATTAATGTCAAGGCTGCAACTTAACAATGTTTCTCATGAAAGCATTTGTTATTTAGAATAAAGAATAAAAATATACAATCACATTTAAACTAGTATTCTACTAAAAAGATAAGCATATGATTTTTCAAAAAAAATCATTTTAACCTTGAGGAAGCTAATCTGTTTTTAAAATATACAAGCAGGGGCCAGAACAAGAGGACAGCCGATAGGACACTTGTCTTGCATGTGACTCACCCACGAGATCACTAAGAGCTGCAGGATTGATCCCGGAACACAGCGTGAGTCAGGAGTAAACCCTGAGCACAAGCAGCGCATGGCAAAAAAAGAAAAAAAAATTGTAGGGGATGGAGAGATCACACAGTGGTGAAGGTGGTCAGTGTTGGGTACCACACAGGATCCCCAAAGATCACCAGAAGCAAAGACCCCCTGAGCTAAGAGTCAGGAAAAAGCCCTGAGCACCACCAGGTGGCTTTCCCCCTACACATAAGTGCTTAATCATAGAGTTTTGTATTTTAGAAAACACGTTTCCACAAAACCCTAAAAATTTAAAATTATTACATATAGATAAAATGACCATCGTAGACTGTAATTACGTGTTGTTATTAATGTTAAATAAAAAACAGTGGTAAACCTTAATATACTGTCTACTAATAATTAATGAATAATAGTCAAAGTAAACCCTATAACCTAGGAACTATATTCTTGTATTTTCCTTATAAGTGGAAAAACATATTTGCTCCATTCAATATGTTACCTAGTCAACAAACCATTCAAAATGACTAGAAAGTTTTCTCCTTAAGAATAACTTAAGTGAGCCTTCATTTTTTCATTATGATTTTAGCTTTCTTTTTTACTTTTATCCTTTAAAACATTATGTTTTTATTTTTTGAATTTTAATATTAAAGTACCATGACAGGCACATTTTAAGGTTTGGGTGCTGCATGGTGTCCCGTTCTCAGAGTTGACGGCTCTGTGGTTCAGATGCACATACATGCCACAGCTCTACTCCACCAATATGCCATGCCACAGGTCCCTGACCTCTGCCCCTGCCCTTCTCATTTCTATGATCTAGGGTATTCGACACATTTAAAAATATTTACATGCCACTTGTCTTTCATTCACGTAAACAGGGATCTACTTTACCTTGTGATCACCATCTTTTAATTTCACTGGGCGAGAGAGCTAGTACAGTAGGTGCAGAGAGATAACACAGCACTTGTCTTGATGCAGCTGACCTGTGGTCAATCCCTGGCACTGCAAATGGCACCCACACAACATGTGAGTGATTCCTGTGCAAAGAGCCATGAGTAAGGCCTGATCACCACCAGATGTGGACCCCAAATCAAAAAGAAAGCAAAAAACAAAAATCTGTCATTTTGATGTCACTATTTAATAATGGTGACCTGATGGTTTACCAAGTTTACCAAGAAATTAAATGGCCAAAAATTAAGTATGTGGGAGACACACCCACAAACCACTGCTGGCTCAGCTATATAAGCTCACTCCTAGCAAGCTACCGAGGATATTCTGCCCACACAGCAGAGCCTGGCAAGCTACCTGTGACGTATTTGATACGCCAAACACAGCAACAACAACGTGTTCTTCATGTTACTGGTGCAAGCAGACTCCACTGGCTTACACTAGCACGCGACAGGGATGAATGGAGATGTTATTGGTGCCCGCTCAAGCAACGGGATTACAGTAACAGTGACAGTGACAACCTGATGGTAAGAAAAGCAAGCAGAGACTTGGAGCCCTCTTGGCTGGAGTATATTCACCATCATCAACCTCTGTGTTGACTCTGCTGGACTTCAGCCACACTGCACTCTCCCTAAGACAAAGAGAACATCTCATTTGGATGTACTGTATCAGTTTACTCAAAACTAGCATATAAACATGAGTAAAAAATGCAGGCAAAAATACTCTAAGCATAAAAAGTTACCTGCAGACCGATAAGCAGTGGTAAAACCCAAAAATTATTGGAATGACTTCAACACCAAGAGGGAAATGGTCCTATCAAGACCGGTAGATCGCCACTAGCTGGGTGCTGTCCTAGCATCCCTCTGACGGATCTGGGGAACGCAGAGCCGGCGTTTAGGAAAGAGCAGAAGCACTACCATCACAATATAAAAGGCTTTGTGAACAAATGGGTGGAAGGCAAAACACGAAGCATAAAATGCACACAGTAAATGTAAACTTTCATCAACTATTGACTTGGCGCTCAGGGGTGGGGGTGGGGTTGGGGGTGGGGAGAGATGTTTCAGCCATCAGGAGGTGATTCACAGGTGGCAAGAAGCCTTCCCACTGGGCCCAGAGAGACTGGGCCAGCCCCACCTGCCCCCCACCCCCAGGTTAGCTGGGATATGCTGGTCGCGCAGGGGAAACCAGCTGGGGTGGCCGCACACAAGGCACACACTTTCTGGCTCCCTGTAAATTATTTACTGCCTCAAAAACTTTCTTTTTGCTTCTTTAATGTCCACATTTTTTTAAAAAGTAAGTCTGACAATTTGAGGGATCAGTAAGAATTACAATGGCAAAGAGAAGTAGTTACCACTGAAATGTTAGTACTATCATAATTAAATACTCCCTAATAGTATCTGCACTTGCATCTTATCAGCGTAAATATTCGTCATACTTACAGAGAGCTGTAATAAGCTACAAAAATTATGAGAAAGTTTAAAAATCCTATATTACTTTTTCCATTTATTTGTTCTTCCATTTATTCAGAACACAAATAATATCCTCTTCTGGAAATTGAAATTTGAGCTCCCTGAGGGCAACGCTGAGCGCCGGAGCCAACCCAGGTTCAGCCTGAGAGAGCATGCAGGATTCTGTTTAAAGAGAGGAAGAAGGAAAGAAACTGATGGAGCGATGGGAAGGAAAGAAGGTTGTCCCTGCAGAGCAGACAAGGAAAAGGAAGTGGAAAAGGAAAAACAGAGTGAGATCCAATGGCTTGGCTTTGAAGTCAAATCTCAAACAAATTCTATTCTTACAAACGATCTATTCTTTCCCTTGCCACGCTATATTTAGGAACCATGATTTGCAATACTCCGCCATCGATGCCCCAAGGCCCCTCCACTACACTGCTCCTCATGTTTCTGTAGGGCAATTCTTAGGACCTGCTGCCTTTGACCCTCGGCGCCTCCCTCATGGTGTTTGTTCACCCTATAAAGGGAAAGACCACTCTGTGTTTCTCCTTGTAACTGACTTAACACACCAGGATACCACAGCGAAGTGAATTGTGATCCCATCCCTTATTTGGGGGGAGGTGCCCACACCCATCAGTGCTCAGGACTTACTCCTGGCTCTGGGTCAGGGATCATTCCTGGTAGGGCACCTGAAACGGTCTGTAGTGCTTGAGTAACAAACCAAGGTCAGTCACATAAAAAACTATCACTTTAACTCTTTTTGGGGGGGTCACACCCGGCGATGCACAGGGGTTACTCCTGGCTCATGCACTCAGGAATTACTCCTGGTGGTGCTCAGGGGACCATATGGGATGCTGGGAATCAAACTCAGGTTGGCAAGTGCAAGGCAAACGCACTACCTACTGTGCTATTGTTCCAGCCCCTCACTTTAACTCTTTACTATCTCTCCAGCCATTTTGACTGAATAGTATTCCACAATCTGTTTATTCTCACAAGTTGAAAATCTTGGATGTATTCAAGGTTTATGTTCTGTTTTTCCCATCAGTTAAAAGTTATTTCTCAGGCATCTGTAGAAGATTTTGCAGAATCAGCACACAATATGTTCTCAGGACTGGTGTTTGAAGGGTGCATATACACATACATGTACACATACATTACACAAGCAGACAAACACACGCACATATCGTAGTGAAAGTCAAACAAGCAAATACACAGTAACTGACAACAAACACTTGCCTTGGGGCACAGAGCTGAGATCCCCAAGGCAGCGGTGATGGACTAGACGCAACATGGGGACAGCAGAGAGTCCGGGCCACTCTGGGGGTGCTGAGATGTGGTGATTGTACAATCGAGACATTAATGTCAATGCAACTGCAAACGCTCCCCCCTCCCCTCTTTTGGGACGTATCTCTCCAGGGGGCCTAGGACAGAGTAACAAAGAAACGTCGATCACCCTAGTATCATGGCAGCCAGAAGCTGTTTTGAAGTACTCACCGATGCCAATCTTTACCTGAAGAAAAGCCTAGCTCCCAGAGCCAGTAGCTTATTCTGGAGAAACCCTCAGATCAAGAACCATTACCCTCCATTTCTGCTACTCAGTAAGCCTCCATTGCATTTCCTTCTCTTTCTCTTCTTTTTTTAAAACTTCGGAGGTGTGTGATTTGGACCACACCCAAGCAGTGCTCAGGGTTTAGTACCAGTTCTGATCAGGGATCACTCCTGAGTGTGCTCAGGAGATCATGTGGGGCTCTGGGGATTGAACCTGGGTCAGCCACATACAAGGAAAGAGCCTGACCTGTTGCACTATCTCCCAGACTCTATTGTCAAAAAATACTGCTATGGATTTGGTACTGCACTTTATATACTTGCATTTTAATAGTCACTACATCACAGAAATACACCTTTGGCCACCATATATTTAAGGAATAATTCTAGTCTCTCATAATCCAGAATGATGTTCTGTAAGTAGAAATCCACAAACTTAAAAAGACAGAAAACACCTGTGGAATACAGCTCATTTGTTGATACATTCTCGGATAATGCATCTTTAAGTGAATGGAGAAATAACAAAAGCTGTTCCTGGAAGATTCATTCTTGGCCTGGGTTTTCTTTCTGATCTATGTTATAATGAGACATTACTGGCTGCCCTGCCGTGTATTCTTCACAGTGGTGTGTCTGAATCTCTCAGCACGTGAGTCTCAGCGTCCAGGAGATGGGAGGGAAAAGGCTAAGCATTCCATTCTGGCACACAGTTTTTACAGACCACATGTTTCATTCATTTTCTGAATGCCAGCAGATGGTTCTGAGGGAGCAAAGACCCTAGTCAAAAGAATTTCGTACAGTTCCCTTCAACTTTAAAGAGACATTTCAATGAGTAGGCGAGAAACTGGTAGTCAGGTGAGCACTTAACATCCAAAGGGGTAATGGATTAGGTAATAGACTTGGCTATAGCTTGGCTATCATCACAAATTCTTCAGATGCGGGGCCAGAGAGATAGTTCAGTGGGCAGGGCATTTGCCTTGCATGAGGCCAACCCAGATTCAATTCCCAGAACTCAGTACAATCCCCTGAGCACCAGCAGGAGTAATTCCTGAGGCCAGAGACAGGAGTAACCCCTGAGCATCGCTAGGTGTGGCTCCAAAATGAAAACAATACAGAGAAACAAAAATAAATTCTTCGGGTGCAAATTATATTTGTAAGCGAGCCCCCAATCAAGTCTTCCAAACTCACCAGTTAAATCTTAGTGTCTATTCTTCACAATTCTGTAGACTTGATTAAACAGCAGGAGGTAAACTACACATAGAATTTTGAGAAAGCCATAGACAAAAATGTCCACATTTTACTATTTTTAAAATTTCATTGTATTGGGGGGGAGGCTTCCAAGCAGTGCTCAGGAGAGCCAGCGGATCCTTGACGATCCTCTGCCAACTGGGCCAGCAGTTCTGAGCAAGGGAGCAAGGACAGGCCGGGAGACGGGGTCCCCCTGCCAGGGTGGGCTCAGGGCTGCACCTGGTGCTGGCCTGACGATACCTGGTTTGGAGTCAAACATTCTTTTTTAATAATGAGAATCACAGTTTTTAAATAAATGATGATAAAATTAAAAAATAAAGACTAGAACCGTCACGACGTGTCCATAGATTTTACAGGTTTCTGTGAGCTGAAACTCCCTTTACACTCTCGACACTCAACTCTGGTGAAAATCACGCTGCTCGGCACAGTGGGAGGAGCCCGCGGTGGCAGGACCGCACAGGGGCACGGCGGGCGCCTCTCGCAGCCAGGCCCAGGCTGAACCCCTGCACCATGCCAGGCCATGCCCTGCAGCCTCAGGCCTCACGCCAGGCCCATGGCCCCTTTCACGGCGCATTTCTGGAGGCCCCCCGGGTTTGAACACCCCCGTGAGACCTCCTTGGAACACCTGTTGGTTTTCACAGCAACCGAGTCTTCGCTTCAGCCTCACCCTACAGAACGGACCGCATCGACCCCAGGCGGAGGTGCAGGCCCAGCGGCAGCCTCCTCTCCGCTCGGCTTCTGTGTGCCAGGGGCTGCGCCTTATCTCGCCACCAGCCACTCACAGTCACGAGCCTCACCCCTCACCCCTCACCTCATGTTTGTCAAACGTGGCGTGATCACCTGCTGGTCGCCATGCCCAGGAGGGAAGTGGCATGCCACTCCAGACAAAGCTGCTAGAGATGATAAGTGCGCGCGGGTGGGAGCAGTTAATTACTGCCGAGCTTATCACTGCCCGGCAATTATCTGCCTCGGAAAATGAGCCATACTTAGGAATTATCTGTTCCTAGAGAAAGACAGAAAATCAATTTGATAACCAAATTGTCTGGGCAGGTATCTCCGTAGTAACCTTTTTCCTAATAATAATCTAACAGGGCCAATTATCCATTTATTTCATACAATAGCTACTGAACAGTGTAAAAATTTAAAAGATGAGAGAAAAAAGACCGTGCCACTGAACTTCTGATGGAGCGAGAGCTGGACGACTTGCTAAGACAGACAGTATTTGCACCTTGATATTGATCGTCTACACACAGGACCTCTGGAACCAGAAGCTGGTTATTAAAATGAGAGCTACTTGCTGTTTGATTTTTGAGTTACTTTGTCTTATTCTTCTAACATCTCAATTTTTTTGTAACTTTCAATATAAGTTCTCAGGATTAAGCTATTTATAATAGAGATAACTTCAAAATCTTAAATAAAAAGGACAATAAAGATATTGGTACAATGGTGTATTATTATTCCATAAAGCATCCAAAGTTATTTTTAAAACAGACCCTAACCAAACTGGGAGAAAGAGTCACTTTTGGAAAACACGGAGGAGCAAAGAGATCGTTTGGGACTGCATTAGCCCACAACTGGAGAACAGAGCACAAAGCGTACAATTTAAACTCTTTCATCTCTCAGAAACTTTGGTAAAATTTCTTGCAAAGTCTTTTGTACTGTATGTATATTTGATACTTATCTCCTATTCCAATGCCCAGAATAATGGGCCAGGTAGCCAAAAAACAAGTAAACAGTTCCTCTTGGTTTGATAAAAAGGTTTAACAGTGGGGAGAAGAGGTAAAGAGAAGTCAGAGTACCAAAGATTTATTCCTCCTTTCAATCAGAACCATCACACAGAAAATAAAATGATTATGCAATGTCACAGTTACTTAAAGGATAACAAAGTATTTTTCTATCCACATCCTTTTTTGCTGCTTTATTTTTGTTACTGGGAGTGCAGGTAGGGTGGGAGCGAGCACAGCGTTTAAGCGGAGACATGCCAGAACTAGACACAAATTATGTGCATTCAGCAGCTGACACAGTATTTGCTACCCTTAGAAGCCACAGGCTTTCCAGCTGATTCTGTCATCCACATGTGGAATTTATGGGACGTGAGAGCTGTCACAGCCCACGCCGTGTTCCCAGGCCTCCCAATTCAGTTCCAATGCACAGTCTTCAAGTTTTTATGAGTTGGCTGTTTAGTTCTGCTGGAGGAAATACGACCACCGTGCGGACGGGTGCCGCTCCAAATTGACGGTCCCCGAGTGCTCAGAACCACTCAGCATCTCCACTTTCTGCCGGTCAGCGCTCTGCCACTTCCCACAGCAACACTTGCAACGTTTAGCTCCTGTCCCAGACCCCCCCCCCCCAATTCTTTACTTGCCTCTGGCTCTTAGCTGAGAACTCATTAGGCTTCAAAGAATAATTAGAAGCCACCGTGCCTGCCTTCCTGAAGCCCTCGATCAGCAGCGCATCTCCAGGGACTGTCACATGCAGCTGCTCCCTCTCTCTCCATCTCTCTCTTCAAGGTTACTTCCACCTTGAGTGCCCCTATCCCTAACCATGTCCCTGGGATGCTTCTTAGATATCTTTCACTTATGCCCATCTCTGATCCCCTTTACTTCGGCCTCTAAATATCTCCATCAACTCTTTTCCATCTTAAAAGAGTTGACGAAGCAGATGAGCTGGGTTCTGCCCATGACCACTTCTCTACTAAAACAGCTCTCACTAACGTCAGCAAGATCCTTCTCATGAATTCTTCTTCAAAGATGTTTGAGCTATTAGTGATGAACTTAATGTAGCATATATCCAACTGATAGACGAACATGCATATATAAATAACATGTGAGTCATAACCCAATGTCACTTCCATAAAAAAACAGAAAATAATGGTGTAATTTACAAACTGTTGAACTGCACAGACCATATACACTGATCACTGAAGCTCTGCAACGTGCCACTGTTGAAATCATAGTTCCAGCCTGAATTCAATGACTCCTTCAAATACAGCCTGACAAAACTTGGAGCTTCAAAAAAGTTCACTCAAATGTTAAACCTTAGAGATCTTTCCTCAGCGCTCAGTGGCATAACTATCCAAGGCATCTAACACACACACAAAACTGACATTATTTAGTGAATGACACCACGTAATGACATGTCCTAGAAATTAAGGAGGGGGATGTGGCCCATGACAGAGGACTTGCCTGGCACGCAGGAGTCCTAGGCTGGTGCCTAGAAATGAGGGAGGGAAAGAGGGAGGGAGGGAGGGAGGGAGGGAGGGAGGGAGGGAGGGAGGGAGGGAGGGAGGGAGGGAGGGAGGGAGGGAGGGAGGGAGGGAGGGAGTAGGGAATTGGGGTCACACCGCCCCACTCTCATGGTGATATCATCTGTGGGAAAATGCATTATTCCTATCCCCTGATTTTTGGGGTAATATCCCGTCATTCTTTCTCCATATCCCTACCTTAAGTCTATGCATCACCATCTCTTGCCTAGCTCACACAAATTTCTCCCTGTATCAATTTTCCTAAATCTTGAACCTAAGCTATCTTTTTATATCATAACATGGAAAGATCATGACATCATTCTGCTCTTCCGAGGTTTCTCGGGGGTGACCTCCATGTACCTCTCACATTCCACTTCCTGGTGAACACGCTCAGACCTGGTGGTTTTTCCACGTTCCCTTTCCTTGTCCAAACAACTCCATGACTGCGCCTCCGGCTGCCTCAAGCCCAGACTGGCCGCCAGCTGTCTGCCTGCTGTTCTGCGCGCAGGGCCCGGCCCGGTTCCCTCTGACTTGCAACCAGTCTCCAGTGACCTTCAAGTCACCGCAGGAGCCAATTAATATCATTTCCATGAACAAAGGCCATAGACATGTGTTGTCTTCTGCACACTAGCAGACCTCCACACGGGAGTCCGGGCTCCCAACACAGACATGCATGATCAGATGACTTGCCCAATTAATCTGAGAGCAGTGAAGAACCTTCAAAGCAATGCCCAGATATCTAACCCTGGTTTCCGACTCAGACTATGACCCACTGAGGCTTCTTTGCGTCTCCGCAACATCATCTACCCCTTTAGTTTCCAATGAGACATTCCAGCAATATCAGGCTCCGTGTTACTCTCTGTTGCCAGACCAACACGCTGGGAACCAAACTCCTTCCTGGCCCAGCTGGGAGAATCCCCTCATCCAGCAAGGTAATGCTCATCTATGAAGCATCCATGAGGCGAGTTAGCACTGCGCCTCTGTGAAGCGCACTGGAGCGCCCCCTCTAGGCCGATATGCCACTTTTGCCTTCAATCTCCCAACATTCCAATTACTGGTTCAAACCCCGGCTTGTCCACTAGACTATCAGCTCCTTCAAGCCAGGAGCTATTACACTGACTTTTAAATCTGTAGCACTTTAAGTATAGCAGGATAAGTAAATATGCATGTGCAAACACACAAACACAAATACTTCTAATTCACTTTAGTCAGCATTAATTTGTCTACACTTAAAATACTCTCTATTTTTATCATTTTTGCACTGGCACTTTAGAAACTGTAAGAGGCTACACTCTAGGTACAATTATTTTGAATTCAATGTTTTGCTTCCACTGTAATCTTTTTTGCAAACAATAATTTTTCAAACACTGTTCTGGGAATTTTTTTCCCACTCTATTTCCAGCTAAAGGAGATTCTCGAAAGGTGTTTAATGAGCTAAATCTATGCAGACCCAAAATAATATGGTGAATGGTAAATCAGTTGGGCTTAAATTTCCAGATGCTCATTATTTCCTTAAATTAGCTCTGAGCAGCAGCATTCTGGCATTCACCAGAGCACCTCTGTCTAGAAATGCTATCTGTTTAGAAATAAATATCAATTTGTTAATTGATTTCTCCCTGTGGAGTCTACATAAGTAATAATAATCACCTTTTTCAAACATTAATTGAAAAGAAAAAACTTTTTTTAAAGGTGGAGAACACTGGACAATGCTTCTTTTTTAAACTAAAGAATATTTGAAAGCAATTATCAAAAGTGAAAATATGGCATCACAGACAGCATCATGTAGATTTATTTGCTATTAAATCATATAACAAATGCACAGACTGTTGACATGTTCTACCTGAAGACAAGTATGCATCTAGACATAGAAAGAACATGCTATTCATGCACATTTATTTCAAAGCAGCAGCATTTTTTGGTTCTTCCTGTTTCGGGCCGTGCCTGCTGGTGCTCAGGGCTCCTGCGAGCACAGTATCTGAGCTGTGTCAGGGGCTGCACCAAACCCAGAATCCCCACGTATGAAGCCCATGCCCCAGCACCGGGAGCCATCTCCCTGGCTGCAGCAGATTTTTCTAAAGAACAGGAAACTCATGCTAGGCATCTCCTCATGCCCAAATTCTCCTACAGCAGAGAACCTGTCCCAACAGAATACTCAGTCTTGGGGCCAGAGTGGCAGGGCAATAGGGAGGGTAGTTGCTTTGCATGTGACCAACCTGGTTCCATCCCGGGCACTTCATATGGTCCTCCAAGTCGGCCAGGAGTGATCCCTGAGTGCTGAGCAGGAATAAACTGAGCACCGCTATGTATAACCCAAAAAAAGGAGGGAAGCTAATACGCTTCTGTTCTCCTCACCTGTTTTCCCCAATATCAGCAAATAAACCCTCCGTCTGTGCCTGTGGATGCTGAAGTACACCGTGAAGTCGAGAAGAAACATACAGCCCCATCCAAGAAGCCACTGTGTGCGCCTGCCTGCAGTAAAGGTATTTTCATGCTTTTTCTTGGTGTTTGCAACTTTGCATTTGAAAAAACTGAATTAGTCTAATGCAGGTCACGGGTTCACAACAGTGTTAACATTTATGATCTTGACATACAATGCTATCACACCTGACCACACCCAACTGTTCAAGACCCTCCCTTTCCCCCTCCCAACTCCCCACACTGCTGATCTTCTGAGTTTTCCTCCCAGAGGCCAAGAATGTGTTATCATCTGCACTGTCAAGTCCCCTGTTTTGTCACACATACCACAGATGAATGTAATCCAAAATACCCATCATGCCTGCGGATGCTTCTACAATCTGTCTCCGGATAAATCTGAGAGAAGACTCTTATTGCAAGAAAATGCAATTTAAATTTTCTAATTCTTTAATGTCCCAGAGGCTGTAAAGAGATCTTAATTTAAAGACAAATCATCATCATCATCATCATCACTCATAAAAAGAACACCTCTAAGCTGGTTGGGGAAATATGACTGAACAATTACAGAGACATTACATATATATACCCTCATCTATCGGTTTTGAAAAATAAGCAACCAGTGCCGGTGTGGCTGTGGAGAAAAAGGGACCCTCATTCACTGCTCATGGGAGTGCCGAATGATCCAGCCTTTCTGGAAAACAGTATGGATATTTCTCGAAAAACTAGAAATTGTGTTTCCATATAACTCAGCAATACCACTCCAGGGAACATAAATCAGTGGCCCCAAACACAATGCAGAAAAGCTACCTGTACTCCTATGTTCATTACAGCACTATATACAATAGCCAGATACTGGAACCAACCCAAGTGCCCCAGAATAGATGAGTGGATAAAGAAACCATGGTATATCTACACAGTGGAATACTACGCAGCTGTCAGGAAAAATGAAATCATGAAATAAGCTTATATGGATGGACATGGAGAGTATCGTGTTTAGTGAAATGAGTAAGAGGGAGAGGGACAAACAGAATTATTGCAGTCATTCACTATATACCTGCCTGCTCATCGATTTGTTGGAGCGGGCACCAGTAACATCTCTCATTGAGTAACTTATTGTTACTGGTTTTGGCACATCCAATATGCATGGGTAGCTTGCCAGGCTCTGCCTTGCAGGCTCGATACTCTCGGTAGCTTGCCCGGTTCTCCGAGAGGGGCGGAGGAATCGAACTCGGGTCGGCCATGTGAAAGGCGAATTCCCAACCGCTGTGCTATCGCTACAACCCTATTCACTATATATGTATATAATATATATATACATACATGTATATATGTATACACACACACAGTACACAGTATGTGAATAATACTCAAAGTCAGTAGAAACAAGGAGGTTTGGTCCATGGTAAGAAACTTGCCATGGAAGGGAAGGAGGAGGGCAGTGAGGTCAGAGAAGGCCGCTATAACAACGATAGCTGGAAATGATCACTACGGACAAGAACCGAGTACTGACAAGAGGTAAAGTGATATGCGTAATACCCTTTCAAGAACAGTACTGCAAACCAGTGTCTAACAGAAAAATGAGAGGGGGGAGGAGAGAGCGAGAGAGCAAGAGAGAGAGAGAGAGAGAGAGAGAGAGAGAGAGAAAGGCTGCAGGGGAGGGGCTGGGGGTGGGCAGGAACAGGGGACACTGGTGGTGGGAAATGTGTACTGATGTAGGGATGGGTGTTAGAACATTGCATGACAAAAACTCAAACACAAAAATAAAACCTTTTTAACTATGTATCTCACAGTGATTCAATTAAAAAATTTTAATAAAGGTTTTAAAAAATAGATTAGCATCTTATAATTCTAAACTGATAGATTACACCAAGACATCTGATACACTAGAAAGTTCTCTTTGATTTTCAAACCTAAAATTCATTAGCATTTTCAACATATTTAGATCAAATTAAAAGGAATGGAAAGTCAAATAAAATATCTGTATTTAACCGTTTTTCAAACAAAGGAAAAAATGTCTACTTCACTGGGTTACTATAATCTAATTTGCAGTGTAGATTTTACTCTAATGATACCAAAGTGTTAATGCAGATGCAATTACACGTTGATTCTTAAAAGGTGTTAATCCTGCATAAATTAAAAATAATGTGACAAACTGTAAATCACTAAGATTGAATTTTACGTACTCTCATGGGCCAACATACATACATGACACCCACATGCACATACGAGGGTAACGTCTAACATAAAATGGCTTAATAATTTGTCAACGGCAGAAAGCAATTTCCCATGGATAAAAACATCTTAAAACTCTGACATAAGGATAAAATGATATTAAAATGCCGTACTATATGGCATATGTGGCAACTTGCCCAAGGTAGATACAGACTTCTGCAGATTTCTCTTTCAAAGGTACACCAAGCTTTCCAACATTTCTAATCATTTGATAGTCACTGCTGTAGGCAACAAAATAGCCTGTACTGAGTAATTCTGTACTGCCAATATATTTTAAACCATTCCATAAACACTGCTCATACAGTATGTCTAATAGATTTTGCATACTTTCTCTTATCAAAAACTTCTTTAACACATATAATCTACTGAAAGTCTCAAACTAAATTAAATCACAATACGAATAAAACTGACAAAATCTTTGTCAGTATATTTTACCTGGAGAAACCAGTAATATAGAACTCATGACTCTGAATCTCCATATATATTGAAAACAAACTCGTTTAATATTCAAGTAATTTAGCTAGACACAGATTTTTCCCCTACATTTAAAAATGCAAATCTGACAGAGAAACATAATAACATTTCAAATATGTATTTTTGGAATTAAGCTACTTCAGTCCAAACTTAGCAGAACCAAGGAATCACTAGCACTTCAGAAAACAGTTACTTTATTATCAGAATTTTAGAAAAGGGTCTATTTATGGTCAAAAAGGAGACAATTTTCCACTTACTTGGATTTTCCTAGTTTATATTAATAGCAAATGGTGAACCAAGTAACACAGTTTCAGCTTTTAAATGTATGTTTTATGAGAGCACATAATATTTTATGTGTCGAATCGCTTCCTACTTCTGATATAGTGCCTTAAGATGTAGGATAATTATATCAAAAACAAAAGATTAACTGTAGTCAAATCAAATGAGAGAGATCACCTGGCCAGAACTCCAGTCTTCAAGGATCTGATTCTATTTAGCATTTCACATCCTCTCAGAACTCTTAGAGCTGGACAGAATTTGGAGGTTCACGAACACTTATGTCAGTCATATGGTCATGGCAAGTTCCATCTTATATTCACACCTAAACAACATGCTTAAGAATTTCCCTCTTTAGATACATCTCAGGTACATTAACTACATACTAACTCACCTTTCCTTTGCTGCCCCCTTTGCTTCCTTTTACATGCTAGTAACACAAATGTTAAGATAGGTCTCATAATATTCGTTACCCCGGAGAACTCAAGGATACCAAAAAAGATTATATTTTTAGTCTGAAATTCTGTAAATAAAGTAAGTGACTTAGCAGATAAGAAGCTGTTCTAAACAACAGAAGATCTGTTTTAAAGATTTCTTTGAAATGATAACTTTAGGTACCTCAGTTAGCTTACAAAGGGCTTTTTAAAGAACAAAGAATAAAGTTTTGTCAAGTGCAGGACCAAACTGGAGAGTTTTGTTTTGTTTTGTTTTTAAGTAATCTTGGTATGTTATACCAAGATTGAGAGATAAATGTACCAAGTCAGCTATTAAGTTTTGTATCATCAAAGCAGCGAGAATGAATCTGAATTAAAAGCTCACCTATTTTTTAATATTTTTTTTGTTGAATCACCATGAGATAGTGCATAACAAAATTGCTCATGATTGTGTTTCAGTCATATAGTGTTCCAACACCCTTCCCTCCCCCTGTGCAATTTCCCAGCACCAGTGTCCCCAGTTTCCCTCCCACCCCTCAAGCCACCCCCCAGCCCAGCCTGCCTTTAGGGCAGGCACCTCTCTTCTCTCTTTCTCCCTCATTTTAAGCATTATGATTTGCAATGCAGATGCTTAAAAAAATCTATATTGCAAATCCCTTTAATTATTTATATATATATATATATATATATATATATATATATATATATATATGCCTTTGCCTGCTTTTAACACTCAGTTCTTGTACAGGGTGATCATCTTCAACTAGCATTTTCACAGTGGACCCTCTTCTATCTTAACTGCCCTCCATCCCTCACAACTTTGTGGCAATCCCCAAATAAGAAATCAGAATGGCCAAAAGGCACATGAAAAAGTGCTCTACATCACAAATCATCAGGGAGATGCAGATCAAAACAACTATGATATATCATCTCACACCACAGAGACTGGCACACATCCAAAAGAACAAGAACCACGAGTGCTGGTGGGAATGCCGACTGATCCAGCCTTTTTGGAAAACAGTATGGGCATTCCTCAGGAAACTAGAAATTGAGCTCCTATTTGGTCCAACAATACTGCTTCTGGGAACATACCCTGTAGGTTCAAAAACACACAGCAGAAACACTGTCTGCACTTCTATCTTCATTGCAGCTACATTCACAATAGCTAGAATCTGAAAAAACCAAAGTGCCTGAGGACAGACAGATGGATAAAGAAACGATGGCCCATCTACACAATGGAATACTGTACAGCTGTTAGGAAAAATGAGGTCATGAAATTTGTCTATAAATGGATAGACTTGGAGAGCATCATGCTGAATAAAATGAGTCAGAAAGAGAGGGACAGACATAGAATGACTGCATTTGGGGGAGATACATACACAAACACACACACAAACACAAAAATATATGTAAACAGTATGTAACAAGGCCTAGGAAAAATGGCCCAGTGTAGGTCAAACAGGTCAATGGTTGGGAATCACAGCTCACCTCTTATGGGGCCGAGAGAGACGATTTCCAAACTCCGTATTTACTTTGCTGTTATCAGGGGCTGTGGAGGCCTGTCCTATGGTTCTGAGGGCCTCAGGGCGACAGGAGCAGTGACCAGGAGGCCTTGTGGAGCCAGGAGCCAGGCCTGTGCGCTGTCTCTCTGAGGTCACATCCCCAGGTTTTGACTAGGACTGTTTTCTTCCTGGGTTCTGCAAGAATTCTGGGGGCTGTTTCTAGTTCAGGATCACGCTTGTCAGACAGAGGAGGAGTTTCTGCTATGTTAGGTACCCTGGGACTAAGAGGGGGACACGACCCAACACCCTGACTGAAAGAAACTGTAGGGAAACAAAAACCGAACCCCTCTGAGGCTTATAAATGCAGGCTTCTGAGATGCAGTTAACTAGCTTTCCAATTTTAAAGGCCTGAAAAGACTAACACTCCAGATGATTTATGCCACCGAGCACAGACGTGAACGGCTACAAGGAAAGAAAGTCCCCACCAAGGAGGCCAGTGCGTTTCCCAGCAAGGAGAAAGGTGCCGACCAGAAGGGTTATGGTGCTGGTGAGGCAGGTTAGAAACCCTCGGGCAGATTTTCAAGTTCTGCGTGAATCTGTGAAAATCTTACTAGCAAAGATCAGAACCCCAGGGGTTGTGAAGGCAAGTGAATATCTGCTAAGACAAAAATCCCTCTATCAGCCACGCCCTCTTCGCCTTGTCACAGCCATTAAAAGCGCTGCATACACAGAGAAGGGGCAAGAACATAATCTTGATGACATGGTTTGCAGACAACAATTATATACTTGCCTTCTAAAAATAAAATTTTAACATTCATAATTTATCAAATTCTATTCATATTTTATAGAGCCCATTTCTTAATTTTATCGGCATTTGTAGTACTATCATTTTCACGTTCTCACTTTTTAAAGAACTTTCCTTTTAAAAACCCTTTTTGTTTTATTACATGCCTTCCTGAGAATTATTTGAATTTTTAAAAGGAATAGTAAATAATTCAACAACTCAAATCAAATAAACACCGTGCCTTTAATTTTAATAAAATGGTTCAGGTTTACCGTTGTAATGACAGTAAACCAAACAGATAAGTACAAGATATTTACATTTATTTAAAAGAAAATAATTAGAAATTATCTGGCATAAAGCCATTTTTCTATTAAAATAATCACTAAGAATTCCAACTAAACTTAAGAAGAAAAATGGTGGAGAAAAAATGTATCAATTCCCTCATTCTGTCAGAAAAACACTGAGAGTCCGGGGCGAGGGCCAGGGACAGGGCCCGTGCGTCACGCGAATCAGCAGGTCTGATTCCTAGTACTCCCGAGAAATAATAACAAAAGTAAAGGTTAAAAGTAAGAGATTCTTTTCCAAACGCACATGAGAAGAATTTGATCCAGATAACCGAGGAGCCAGAGGCAAAAGATGAAAACAAAATCTTGATGTCACTCCCAATTCTATCTAAAATTAATATAAATCTTAGAAAAGAAATATTTTATTGGCCTTATTTCACAGTGAGACAGACTATTTTTGGGAAATAATTTTAGGTCAAACTAATATTACCTTAATCAACATAATTATGTAATAAATTGTTTTCCCCATTTTTCTATATCTAGGATTATTCTACCAGAATATGTCATAAAGAGAATAGCAAATTAATTTCATTTTTTTACTTCTATATCCCAGATTCTTACAAAATGTAGCACCTGGTCTCATTTGTCTTCACTCTTTTCTAAAGTAGGAGACAAAATCAAGACCAAGAAGTTGAAGACAGATGTAGAGAAATTAAGGAGAATGTAGCAGAAAGATAAAGAGATGAAACATGAGGTGGATATATGGAGATACTGACTATAAGACATGTAGCGGGGTGGAAATCTAATCACAATTCCAAAATACACAACATATGGAAAAAGTCAAAACTTTCAATGAGACAATGGCAAGGATTTGTCTCATGAACAACCAATCCTGAGATCCAAGAGCCCAGTAAATTACACGCCGAGCAATAAAGAAATCTACACCGCAATACATCATCATGAAACGTCATGCTATTAAAAGGTATTTTAAAACCTGCCGTAAAGGCTGATCATCCATAAAGGAATATCAGATTTATAATAGCAACTAAGAATACCATAATACAGTAAAGCATTTTCATTGAGCAAAAAGGAAATAACTTGTAAACTAGAATTCCATACTCAAGCAAACTATCTTCCAAAAGAACAAAGACAAAGGCATAATCAAAAGAACAAAAACTGGAAGGGTCTCCCATTAAAGGAAATTCTAAAGAACTCCAGGGAGACAGGAGAAAAATGATCCCAGATGGAAGCTTAGAGTTCCAAGAAGAAATAGTAAGCAAAAATATAAAAGGCAAGAGAAACAAAGAACGAGGCCTTGGCAGCAAGCTTGCCACTGGGTGGGGAGGGAGGGAGGGCAGGGCAGGGCTGAGACCTCTGGGGCAGTGACAGAGCGAAGTGGCCACGCTGTAGCAGGACTAGATGCTTAAAGGAGGTAGGCGGACATGCAGGATTTCCTTTTGGAACAGAACTACAAATCACAGTGCCTTAAAGGGGGGCGGGGGGGAAACGCCAGCCACAGAGGCAGGGTAGAGGGTGAGGGGGGAAGCTGGGGATACTGGTAGAGGGAAGTGGACACCGGTGAAGGGACAAGTGTTGGAAAACAGTATGCCTGAAACTTAACCATGAATAACTTTGTAATTCATGGCAATTTAGTGAAAAAAAAATTACTTTTAAATTTTAAACGTCAGTACAAGGCCATCTTGCCACATTCAACTGAGAAGCAGCCAGGCATTCTGGTGAGCAACACGGCCGGACAATGCTCCGGACCCGAATCGGGGTCAGCAACACCGGGGATCCGGACGGAGGAGGTGCAACCACCACACCTTCTCCAGATGGAGCCCTGGCGACACTGAGCAGCAACTAACACGGCTCCGGGATGCGGGACTGGAACACATCCGAACGCAGCCTCGAGTACTTTTCTAAAAACTGAAAACATACAATCTTTTAATGGAAAACTAATTATCAAATGCTTCCTTAGTAGGGCTGTTTTTTGGGGGAAAACTCCCACAACAATAGTGAGTTTTGTGTTGAAATATGGAACGTAATCAAGGTAGAGAGAAAATGAGGTGAAGTTCATCAGTTATACAGTTGGGGGTGGGGGGCGGGGGCGGGGCGTATACTGGGGATTTTGGTGGTGGAATATGGGCACTGGTGAAGGGATGGTGTCTGAAGGTTGTATAGCTGAGACATAGACCTGAGAGCTTTGTAGCTTTCCACATGGTGATAAAATAAAAATTAAAATAAATAAATAAATAAAAGTCAGTACAATAAATGCATAAAAATAATTTCTGGAAAAATAACACTTGAGAAAAGAGTGTGCAATATTTCATACTTTTTAAAAAGTATGCACACGGAAATAGTGAATGCTACCACAAAAAGGAGCAAACATGGAGCCCATACTTCCAAAGGAAGGTGCGGAAACGTGGACCCTGGAGAACAGGACAGCAGCTAAGGCGCTGACCTTGCCTACCGCCGAGCGGGGCTTGACCCCAGCACCACAGAGACCCCCTGAGCCCTGTCGGGAGTGACTCCTGAACACGGTCAGGGATGGCCCCCAAGCAGACAAAACAGAAGAAGGAAAGTGAAAGAAATGGTGGGGAATTTGAAGTGCAAAATACACACAAAGCAGTAACTTGGTCAAAAATTCAATGAAGAAACAGAACAGAGAATGTCCAGTGGCCAAAGGCAACGAAACAGGAGAGCTGGCCTGCAGAACTGAGTGACGGGCGCAGAGGGGACGGGACAGAGCGGGAGCACACATGGACACAGGCAGTGGGGACTGAGGGGAGCACCGGGGGGAGCGTGTGGCTCAGGAACACTGTGTGCGTGAAACAGACTGTGAATCACTGTGCTTCAAATACATTTTTTTAGAAATAAAAAAAATCACCTTTTAAAAAGTCACAAACATGCAATTGATTGCACTCTATTTAAAATTAAACTATCTTTCTAAATCAAAGTCAGTGTGTTCTTTAGTACTAGACAAAGGTGTGGGAAGTCAGAAAGCACTGAAAGAGGAAAAAAGGGGGTTCATGATAAAATAATAAAGCATTACCCTCAAGAGCGAAACACAGAAGTTCTATATATGTTAGAATGGTATAATATAGCCTCAGGAGAAAGTAAAGCAAAAGAAGTTCCACAGAAACAGAAAAGAAACAAAATTTTCATTATTTACAAATGGAATTGTCTACCTAGAAAGTACCAAAGAATCTATAGATATAAGAAAAGATGATTGAATATGAAAATCAGCAATTAAAAGTATAGTGCATTTCTACATGCAAGAACAGTAAAACATAAAGTAAAGAGGAGATAGGGCACATGCCTTGCCCTATCCAACCCCAGTTCAAACCCAGGCACCACACTGGCTTGGAGCACAGAGCACAAGAGCAGGCCCTGAGCTGTGCCTCCTCCAGTGCAAACAAAATGCAATTCACAGCAGCAATGTTATACGTAGAAGAGGTTAACGAAGTATGTTCTAGCTTCTAGTGAAAAAAAGTATGAAATTGCTTTTTTCTTCTTTGGGTCACTCCCAGCAATGCTCAGGGGTTCCTCCTAGCTTCACAGTCAGGAATTATTCCTGGAGGTGCTTGGGGAACCAGAGATGGTGCAGGGGATCAAACCCTGTCAGCCATGAGCAAGGCAAGTACTCTCCCCACTATACTATATCGATCAGCCCATTATGAAATCAATAATTAGGATATAATAAATATTGTAAAAATATGGTCAAGACATATGGGTCTCATTCCCTGCCATTATGAACATAAACTGAAAAAACTCACAACACTATACACACCACAGTCCTCACAGAGAGCTATGAAAAGGAACTTTTACACATGTGCTTGGGAGACTTATCACGGTATCACTGTCACCCCACATTGCTCATCGATTTGCTCGAGCGGGCACCAGTAACGTCTCCACTGTGAGACTTGTTACTGTTTTTGGCATATTGAATACGCCACAGGGAGCTTGCCAGGCTCTGCAGTGCGGGTGAGATACCCTTGGTAGCTTGCCGGGCTCTCCAAGAGAGAGGAATCGAATCCAGGTCAGCTGTGTGCAAGGCAAACGCCCTACCCACTGTCATCGCTCCAGCCCAGGAGACCTACAAGGATATTAATATAAGAAACACTGCACATAGTAGCTGAAACTGGAAAATACCCAAATGTACAAAATAAATAATTAAGGCATGCCTATTCACTCAAGAACTAGACAACAGTAAACTTCTACTCCATACAAGATGAATGAAATGCAAAGAATGATTGTGAGTAAAGAAAGCAAATCATTGAGGAAAACATAGTATAATTCTATCCATATTATGAAAAATAGTAGGCAAAACTAAATTATTCAAGTATATTACAAATGTAGGTAACATGTCATGATGAAAGTTAAATATCCACCTTCTAAGGTAACAGCTAAATTGAAGCAATTGCAAAAGACAAAACAGAGAATATATTTTATCGGCTAAACCTAGTAATGCTGACAGCTGCCACCAGGGGGCGTTTGGTGCCATGACTTCTGAGTACAGAATTCCAAACCATAGAAACCAATCCCAGCAGTGGGAGGGAGATAGTGCCGCATGCCACAAGCCTGCAGAGCCTGGTGTGGCTTCCACGAGGCCCCCACACAGCCCGGTGGCCATGCTGGTCCGCAGCACTGCTTTGCAGGGCCAGAGCAGTCCATCCCTCAGGCCCTAGCACTTGGCCCAGCTGACCAAGTATCACCAGGGAGGTCCTCAGTCACCGGAGCACTGCTTGGGAGTCCTCTGTCCACTGAAAGTCTTAACAATACTGCTGCCATTATTATGAAGCGCAAACAATGCGCCCGTCACTGTGCTACGCAAGCCGCAATCACTCTGCTCATGAGCCAGCCAGGGGCCTCTCCTCAGGCTAATGATGAACCAAGACTCGGTCACTTTGCCCATGTGGTGGGGCATGGAAAGGAGAGTTCTACTCAAGCGACGCCAGCTCCTGTCCTCCTCCTCACATGTCCTGTGGCCCACAGCACAACACAGCCCACAGAGGGATGGTGGCTGAGAGCCATGTCGCAACTCACTCAGCCACTTTATGATAATGATTTACACTTCTCAAAGTAGACTCTGATGTACGGCGCAAGACGAAGAATGGCTGGTTGGACTTTTTTAAAGCAGAAGCCATCTCCCTGTGCACGTAAGAGTCTCGGACAAACGTGAGCTAAGAGTAAAATCCTGGGGAAAGGTGTTACATAAGTAAAACCACAGGAAAAACGAATGTGATAGAATAAAAATTCAAAGAAAAGTGAAAAGAGACAAAACAAATATTACATACTGCACGTAAATAAATGAATGCAAGAGTTAGAACTACAGCCAAGCTGCAGGGCTGCAAAGGACAGTCACAGAGAGCCCAGCAGGTGTGAGCATGTATGCGCACACAGGAGCCCAGGCACCACCTGAGATGGCTCAAAAACAAAGCAAAAAGGGTCCCGAGAGACTGCTCTGAACACCTGACTGCAAAAAAACCACACAGGCAGAAGAAATGGACTAGATGAGAACCACACTCGCCTCCGAGACTAAATGATCAGGAAAACCTGACTACCCAGACGGACTACTCACAGGGGCACAAACTGAAACCGTATCACAAAGATCCCTGGGACAAAAGCCCAGAAACGTGAATGCCACAAGTTTCAAAGAAAACAAAGAATCGGGTCCAAATTCATGAGGCCAATATTATCTGGATCCCCATAACAGAAAACACCTGCACACAAAGAAAGCTAACATTTCTGATGACCTTAGCTAAGAAAATTCTCCACAAACACTGTGTATGTTGAGTCCAATACTGCATCCAAAAAAAAAAGGACTCACTGTGACAATGTGGTACATATCTCAGGGATATTAAAATTAGTTTGAAATGTATAAATGAATATAATATGCTCCATCAAAAATAAAAAAGACAGAAATCACATGATCACATCATAGTAGATTCTGAAAAAAATCTTCACATCATTTATAATTAAAAATGACACCAAAAAATGGTAATAGAAACAATAAACCTGAACAAACTAAGATCATATATGACAGTCACAGCTCCAAATTCAATGTTAAAAAACTAAAATCACAGATCTGAAAGGAGAAAATATCCTCTCCCACCACTACTTTTCAACATAGTCCTAGCTAGAGCAATTAGGTAAAAATATAAAAGAAGTTCAAATTGGAAGAGAGTAAAACGATTCTAATTTCCAATGGTGATAATATACAGAAAACTCTAAAAAAGAAACCTACAAGGTAAAAAGCTATGAATAAATTCAGTACAGTGGCAGGTTACAAAATCAAGTCACACAAATCTCTATATGTCACACAGATCAAGTCACACAAATTTCTATATGCAAACAGTGAACTGGATGGAAAGGAAATTTTAGAAGCAATTCCATTTATAATTACATCAACAAAGTTAAAATGTCTGAGAGACAACAAAAAAGGTGAAAAATTGAAAACTGAGAGATTATTCAAAGAAGTCAAAGAAAACAGAAAGAAAAAGACATCCCATGTTCATGGATTTGAAGAATAAACAGCATCAAAATGGCCATATTACCCACCCAATCAAAAGATTCACTGTGATTCCCTATTAAAACTAATGTCATCTTTCAAGGAAACAAATAATTTTAAGATCCATAATGGAACCATAAAGAACCAAAACAATTTTGAGATAAAAAAAATTTGAGGTACCACAGTCCCTTGCTTCAAATTCTTAAGTGTTAGTGATTAAAACTGGCATGTGGATATTGAGATGAAGACCCCCGAAATAATCCCACAGGGGCGGGGCCGGAGCGAGAGCACAGCGGGTAGGGCATTTGCCTTGTACGAGGCCGACCGGGGCTCGATCCCTGGCATCCTGTATGCTTTCCCCAAGCAATGCCAGGAGTAATTCCTGAGTGCAGAGCCCGGAGTAACCCCTGAGCATTGCTGGGTGTGACACAAAGAGCAAAAACAACAACAACAACAAAAACAAAAACAACAAAAGAAAAAAAAATAATTCCACACACAAATGGACATCTGACCTACAATACAGGAGTCAGGGTCATTCGGTGGAAAATGAAAAGACCCTTCAACAAAGGATGTTGGAGTTAAATTAGAGTAAATTACACTCTAACACTGCACACCAAAATTAATCAAAACAGATGAAAGATTTGGATAGCACACACACCAAACCATGATACACACAGGAAAAAAAAAATAGGAGATACATTCCAGGATTCAGTGTCAGAAATAGATTTGAAGACTCAGCTCCAAAGATAAGAGCAATAAAACACAAAGAAAACAATAAACAAATGAAATTACATAAAATTTAAAAGGTTTTTACACAGAAAAAAATGTGGCTAGGGGGAAACCTACCCCAAACCAAAAAAAGTCAATCTAGCAACTGGGAAAATGTATTTGCACACCATACACTTGACAACACTGTAACATACATTATCTACAAATCTATGAGCTTACACAAGCCAGAACACAAAAAGCAAGTCCTGCTGAATGATCACCTCATTCATGCTGGTGAGCATGGCTGCACTTCTATGTTTATAGCAGCATTATTCACATTAAAGCCTGGAATCAACTGCTAAGCCTTCAAAATAGATCAAGAAACTCAGTCATGGGCTGGAGCAATAGCACAGCAGGTAGGGCATTTGCCTTGCACACGGCCAACCCGGGTTCGATTCCCAGCATCCCATATGGTCCCCTGAGCACCGCCAGGAGTAATTCCTGAATGCAGAGCCAGGAGTAACCCCTGTGCACTGCCAGGGTGAGCCAAAAAGCAAAAAAACAAAGTTTTCATTAAAAAAAAAAAAACTTTCAGCGGCTGGGGCAATAGCACAGCAGGTAAGGGCATTTGCCTTGCACGCGGCCAACCTGGGTTCGATTCCTAGCATCCCATATGGTCCCCTGAGCACTGCCAGGAGAAATTCCTGAGTGCAGAGCCAGGAGTAACCCCTGTGCATTGCCAGGTGTGACCCAAAAAGCAAAAAAAAAAAAAAAAAAAAACTTTCATTAAAAAAAAAACTTTCATTTAAAAAACTTTTTTTTTTAATTTATTCTTTTATTGAATCACCATGTGGAAAGTTACAAAGCTTTCAGGTTTAAGTCTGTTATACAATGCTCAAACACCCATCCCTTCACCAGTGCACATATTCCACCACCAAGAATCACAGTAAATCTTCCCTGCACCCCACCACCTCCCCAGCCCCCCACCCCGCCTGTGTAACTGATAAATTTTACTTTACTTTAAGTTTACTTTGATTACATTCAATATTTCAACAAAAACTCACTATTATTGTTTGGAGTTTCTCCCCCCTAAAGTCAGACCTGCTGAAAAGGAAGCATTTGATAATTTGTTTTCCATTGCTGCGAATGAAGATATGAAGAGGAAAAAAATAATAATAAAAAAATTAAAATCTTTCATTAAAAAACTTTCATTTGAAAAAAAAGGTTTTATTAAAAAAAAACCTCTACCATGAATTTAAGATAATCCCCTCTCTCTACATATTTTCTATGTACCACATGGCCTGCACTTTAAGAATACTCCTTGTCAGGGCAGGAGAGAGAGTGCGGCAGATAAGGCTTTTCCCTTATATGTGGCCAACCCTGGTTTGACTCTTGGCGCCACACACAGCACACTGAGCACGATTAGGAGTGTCCCCAAAATGAAACAAAAGAGTGCTTCTTCTTAGGAAGAAGGAAGATGGAAACACCAGGGGCTGAAGCTCAGGCTGGACACTCGTGAAGCCCCGCGTGGCATCCCCACAGAGCATGGCTCTTACGGCAGAGCCCCAGCCCCCCAAACCTGCACCTCTGGGACCGATCTCTCCTGCCAAGCACCCCTGAAGAGACCCCAGGAAAAAGAAATGCATTAAAACACGCCCAGTGTGGCCTTTCGCCCAGGGGAATAGGAGGGATCTTTGTCTTCTGCCAGGCCTGTATGTAGTCCAAAACCCAGCCCAGAGGATCACCTTTGGGCTTCTGACGTAGACATGTTACCTATCTGGATTATCTTTCTGTCCCTAAATCTACCGCATTAGGCCCAAATCCTGCAGGCAGAAATGTCTTAGGAGATTTCTCCTGAATCTATCCTCCTACTTCAGCCATCTATGTGGTTGGGAATCTATTGCTTCTTTATTTGCTTCAAGTAAAATAATCGTAAAATAATCCATTTTTATTTTAATTTTGGACATTTTCAACCTCATGAGAAGAACCGAGTAGACTATATGCCCATCAACTCTTCGGCCAGGTTTCGAGTTAATATGTCATGTTTACTGCATGATAAACACACATTTTCCTCTATGCAGAATCATTTAAAAGTAAGTTTTGAAACCATAACACTTTATCTATAAATACTACAACATATGTTTTCTAAGAACTAGGACAGCCTCTGTTAAGTCGTAACATCATAATTATGCCAAAGAAATAAAATGTCTGGTACAATTGTTGTTCTCTTATACAATTTATCTTCACCTGCCCTATCAATGTTCTGCTGTTGTTGTTTTTTAATCCAGGATTTAATAACAGGTCAGACATTTAACTGCCATGTTCCCTTAACTTTTCCTCATGTCTTCTATTCACACTGACATTTTCAGGAGTCCAGGGCAGTCCTTGCAGAATGTCCTGCAACCTTCGTTCACCTGATTACTGCCTCGTGATTAGGTTCAGATGAAGCTTCTCTGGCAAGAAAAGCACAGGAGAGGCGCACTTGCACAGGATCACATCAGGTGCGGAATGACCTTTCTCCCAATACTGGCGGTGAGGACTGACGACTTGATTAAGGAAATGTCTGCTGAATCTTGCCATTGTTCAGGTACCTTTTGCCCTTCACGATCATCTTGGGAGGTTATAAAAGTATCTTTTTCTCATCAGCTTTCCGCACAATGATTTCAGCATCATTGATGAATCCGACAACTTTAGTTCTCCTGCGGGCCCCTTGTTCCTCATGGCTGCTATATTAACCAATCTGTCCTCAGAGAGCCAGCTTAAGTAACAGACCATAAGGTTCTGGTGAGGCCTATGCTTTTAGCATGAACAGTCTGCTGAAGTCCGCGGTTCAGTCCTTACGCCTCCCCCCCAACTAAGTCTTTCATAACTTTCTTTGAATAAGAGCTTCAAATATAGTATTTTACATAGTAGCTGCCTCAATGTGCATATTGTATCTGCTTGTCTTACTTTCCATAAAAAGAATAAAAAGAAGTCATCCAAACATAAGCAGAACTAAACTAAGCCCATCAAACTTGGGCCCATCTGTCTTATCAGTTAATAAAGAAAATTCTCTTCTGCTTCACTCACAAAATTACAGGACAATCTGTCAATCAAACTCAGAGCCTGTCTCCTAAAAGATTTGGAGTGGGGAGGCTGTCACAGCTTCCGTGTCCTGTATTTGCTGCAGCGCTTACTTGATCAGCTCTAATGAAGCAAGATACATAGAAAGGTGAGATAAGGTTTCGATCAAAATCTTAATTCCCAAATCAGGAGTCAAGAGAGCACTCCTAAGAGGAGTAGAGCCATCCAAATACCGCCAGAAGAAACTTTGGCTACGACAGATAATTACGGCAGTGGAACTTTTCGCAAAAGTAACTCTGACCTAGGCTGAAATGTTACCCATAAAAATCGAAACTGATCTTTCTGTTATGCAAAATGAAAAAGCAATTTAAGTAAGAACAACTATGTTTCTGCTTAAATTCTTTGCCCTCTGAAAAACCTGGCAGGCATTTAAAGTAAGTGACCTAGGGATGAATAATCTGCTTTAACGCTTATAGTAATAATATTTAATGTGTTCCAATGTCATGCTCGACTGTTAAAAACTGTAATATGAAGGGCTAAAAAAATAATTGCTTGAACGATATATTCTTCCACAAGAAAGCCCAATGGTAAGCAGAAAACACAGGGAGTAAGGAATTAGATTCTCGACCTTGCCACTGTGATACATTTCATTATCTACTCTTTTTAAGGATTAGAATGCTAGAGATTGTATATATAGTCTCTATGAAACCAATCAAAAAGGAGACTAAAATATAAAAAAACACAAGTAGAATGGGGCTGAAGAGACAGCACAGGGGCTAGGCACTTGCACTATGGTGGGAGAAGCTGGTTCAATCTCCAGCACTTCATAAGGAGCACTGCACACCTCCAGGAGTGAGCCCCGGGCAGAGCCCCGAGGAAGTCGGGAGCACTGCTGCGCAGAGCCAAAACCCACCTCCCAGATAAAACCACAAGTAAACACTATATATAACTTCTTAAACGCTCCTAAAAATGTCTAACCACAATCATTAATTTTAGGAGACAGAAAAATTAGTCTGTAATCAAGATAATTAACAGTTTGGTACAACACATATACTTATATTTTTAAAAATAAAAATAGTGAAAAACCCTATATTCAACAAAATAGTTGAGTTTAAAATTTTATATGAAGATATGCTGTGGCTATTTTTTTATGGCCTTGTAATACTTACGGCACAACAGAACCATCATTTCTAATCAGCCCATGGCATTTAGAGAGTTGAATTTGCCAGCCAACAGACAGAGGCTGGTCAATAATGTGCAAAATTGTTACACATTTTGATTGCAGTGTTTTGATTGACTTTTCAATCTGATATATCTGATGGGAAGACAATTTGAGCATTGCACATTGTATAATAGTTTTACCTCAACTCTAAAGCAGTCAGGAGGCCACTGGATTTAAGGATTCATTCTTTTAACAGGTGAAACACCAAAACTTTTCAAACTGGGGCGAGTGACGTACTACAGCTAGGGCATCTGTCTTGCAAGCAGCCAACCTGGGTTCGACCCCTGGAATACCATATGGGCCCCTGAGCACCATCAGAGTCACTCTAAGCCAGGAATAAAATGTTTACTTACAGTCTTGTCTGTTACTTTGAGCCGGGCTGGGAGATAGCGCAGTGCCAGGCATGTGCCCGGGAGGGCCCTGGCCCACTGTGTGCTCTCGCCACACACGCTCCAGAACCCTGAGAGTGGCCGCAGCACCCAGGGCCGGGCACTGAGTCTGCCACCTGCCGCTCACCATCGCTCAGGGGCAGCTGCCTCCTAAGAACCACCTGGTAGAGCCCCCAACTACAGTGATTAAAATAGGTCTTGGAGTTTAATTCTAATTAAATTCCACTTGAAATTTACCTTTGGTTTATTTGAAATTTAATTTTAATTCAAATTCTAACTTGAAACTTAATTTGAATTTAAATTCAAAATTTAATATTTGATTTTAAAATTAAATTTAAAGGTTAGTATATACTACGTACAACTGCTTGTACTGACCCACATTATTTTATCCTGTTTTTTGGGGGGAAGGGGTTGTCTACCATGCAAAAGAGCTAATATGTAGATTGGAATAAGTCATTATTCTTGGTACTTCATATTAAAGCAGCAGATTTAATTGCTGCTGTGGATTTTTGTTCATGTTTTATGTTTGATATATCAAGCTGGAAATGTAGTTTAAGAAAAATACTTTTCTACATAAAGTCATACTATGATTTCCAAAACTTGCTTTTAATGAAAGCTGCTAAATATTTTACATAGTTTCCTTAGTCAGAAAAAAAAAGTGTTTAATTCATAGCATTATGCTAAAAATCTCAGTAAGCTGTAACATTTTCTCCTACTCCAGAAATGTTTAAATTCCCATGGAAAAGGAGACTCTATTCTTTTATGAAGCTGGGTGATATGGATACGGTATGCAAAGTTGCATTTTGTAATGGACCATATAGAGTACACTTCTCCAGATAGTTATTGATTGATATCTAGTTCTTAGGTTGAATATATCCATAGAGGATTTTGTTCTTTCCTTTTTAGGTATCAAATATTATGTTTTTTGTAAACCCGAGTGCCCTAGAACAGATGACTGGTTGAAGAAACTCTGGTACATCTATACAATGGAATACTATGCAGCTGTTAGAAAAAATGAGGTCATGACGTTTGCATATAAGTGGATCAGCATGGAAAGTATTATGCTAAGTGAAATGAGTCAGAAAGAGAGAGACAGACATAGGAAGATTGTACTCATCTGTGGACTATAGAATAATAGACTATAAGACTAAAACCCAAGAATAGTATAAATAAGTACCAGGAGGTTGTCTCCATGGCTTGGAGGCTGGTCTCTCATTCTGGGCAACTCAGAGAAGGGAACCCAAGTAAAATGTGATTGGAGGTCATGTGGGGGAAAGATGATGCGGGCCCAATATAGACTAGAGACTGAACACAATGGCCACTCAACACCTTTATTGCAAACCACAACACCTAGTTAGAGAGAGAGAACAAAAGGGAATTCCCTGCCATAGTGGCAGTGTGGGGTGGGGGGAGACAGGACTGGGGAGCGGGGGGAGGGATGTTGGGTTTACTGGTGGTGGAGAATGGGCACTGGTGAAGGGATGGGTTATCAAACTTTGTAAGGGAGAAACATGAGCACAAAAATGTATAAATCTGTAACTGTACCCTCACGTTGACTCACTAATTAAAAATAAACTATTAAATTAAAAAAAAAACAAATATTATGTTTTTTGAGTATTTAATTTATCTTAATACTGCTGTATATGCTGCGCATAAACGTAGTAAATTCAGGATTCCTGACGTGAAGAGCCTTCTAGACACCAGAGTGGGGGAGAGAGATTTCGGGATGAATATCTATAGCTTAATATGATTCTTATCAATAGAAGTTACAAGAGCGGGACAAAGGTCCCTGCACCTCCACTCCCCATGAAACACACACACACACACACACACACACACACACACAATCAATCTGCACATCATTAAAGAATAACAGCAGACAACTAACACACACCTAATGTTCTAAGTGCTGTTCTAAGTTGTTAAATTCCCAACAACTCTGCAAGCTAATTATTCCCATTTTTTTCAAATCGGGAAACCAAGAATCACAAGAGATTAAACCAACTCGCCCAATGTCACATTTTCCATTCCCGAGTGAGTTCTTGAAAACAGCTCTATCCCTGCGCCTGTACCGTTGCTAAGCAGTGTTAGAAGCTGTTGTCTGTGTGATCCGAGCGGACACGGGAGGAAATGACTGTGTATCATTTCCTCTCCTCTTTACTCAGCAGATAGTTATTAAGCATCTATCATGCCTGTGCGTTTGTGACAGGCAGTGAGCAGAACATCTGTGTTTCAGGATTTTGTGAAGTTCTGTGCTTGCCTCTGACGGAGTCAGAGGGTTTGGGATGATTGCATATGACATTCCCAATTTCCATTTTCAGTACTTCTCTCCAACCTTTCAACTCTGCACATGTTCCTGTATTCAGAGTTTACGGTCTCCAATCTGCATGTGTAGATACTTTGTGGTTCTGTCGAGGAGAAAGAAGGGAGTTGGGCCATACCTACTGTACTGGGGGCACTCTTGGCTCTGCACTCAAGGATCTCTCCTGGTGATGCTTGTTGGGAGCATGTGGTGCCTGGGATCAAACCAGTGCCGGCAGCATACAAGAAAGTGCACAACCCCCAGTGCGAGCTCTCCAGCCAGGTGTGGATATGCTTTTTAATTCCTGCATGCTGCACTTTAACAAAACTAGCATTATCAACGTATTGTACAGCATCTTTCAACTGTCTTCCAAATGCCAATTTCATTGTTCCAGCTAACTCAAGAAGCTTTCACTTAGGCTTCTGACTGATTTCCAGTGACAAACAGGACTACTCTCCTCCGTAAGTAAAATGTTGACACCAATTATATTTGCTTTTATAATAGAAAAGTAAATAAGCTTTAACTGTTCCAATGAGGGGGAAATAGGGTGCTAAACTGATTTACCATTGGTCAGTGATATGGACTACATATGAACAACTCCATGCGGGGGAGAGCAGCGGGCCTCTGTGACGGTGTGGGATTCTAGGGAGCAGAACTTGGGTAACAAAAGCAGGCCCATTAGTTTATTCTATTGTCCTCCCTCCTGCCCACCTCTTTCCTCCTTTCCATTCTCCTGTCCCCCTCCCTCCCTTTCTCCTTCCTCACTTCCTTGTTTTGGGGCCACACCCGGCTGGGCTGCATTGTGAGCTTCCTCATGGCTCTGTGCTCAGGATCACTCCTAATGGTGCTGGGAGGACCATGTGCAGAGCTGACAGCACCTTGCCCGTTTATGTCACGTCACTTCCGTACTCCTTTCAACTTGTTACAATTACTTTCCCCAACATCTTCCTGACTTTGGTGGCTTAAAAAGAAAGTCCTTTATCCTGGTCTTTACCAGAGTCCCAGAATGTGCTCCCAGTGGAAGTTAAAGAATGGGCAATGGACTGGCCTTCCCCAGAGGCCAGAGGCAGGCAGGGAAATGGGCTCTGGGTGGGCGAAGGAAAGGGTCCCTCTCATAGCCACCAGTCCTCAGGCTGGGCAGCAGCTGAGCATCTCCATGGCCTCATCAGGGCTCTCTGCACCCCAGGGAGGCCCGTGGGCCCAGGAGGGACGCCCTTCCGGCACAGCAGGGGAGTGCAGGAACGATCAGACAAGCGAGTGAACCTCTCCGCCCCTGCATCTCCTCCAACCATGAAAAGTAACATCTTAATAAGGTTTTCTTGGATTTTCAATTTCTTTCCAGGACTAGATTTCATCCTCAAGTAGGAGCGCTGATTCTGAGAACATGAAAGGCATTTTTCCGCTAGGACTTTCATCCTTAACTTGGATACTAAAACCAGCACAGAATGTAATTGGGGGAAACGGTTTCTTCTTTGATAGCTCATTGCCACCAACAGAATGCCAACCCAATTTCACTCAGTCTTCTCCAAGATAGTGACTGAGAGCTTTCTTCCCCTACTCTTTCTTTCAGAAGGAATAGCGGTCTGTCTAATTACTTTACAATAGTTACAATTACAGAGAAAAGGTCAGTCTAGTCATAGCCAATTAAGGTAGGAAAAAGCTACATTTATAACCACTAAGAGTCATTATGTCAATTTAATGCTGTTCATCAGTGTGTAGTCCGTTTTCTAAGATATATAAATCTAATCTTGGTATTAAAGTACACTCGCCCCATTACAGGCTCTGATGCTGCAGTGGAGAGATTACTGCAAGCAACTCACATAATCATACATCCTTGCACGGTGTCTCATCAGGAATTTTTAGGATCTGGGTTTTAAAAAAGCTGGATTCCATAATGAGTTGAAATAGACGCTATAAAAAAATTATTGGCTGACCCTTTCATTTTTAAGCCTCTGCTACAGTAAAACATTGCCTGTTGAGATTTAGGTTTTCTTTTTATTATCATTATTCAGTGACTGACAAGGCTATACTATTTAACAGTTTCTCATTCAATATATGCTGTATTTTACAAGTAAGAAAAACCTGCAGTTCTAAATGATCTCAGTGAAGAATAACCCAGGGTTCAGAGCTGTTTTTTTTTATCATTGCTACTTTCACTTTTTCATTCTATTCTGGATAAAATTCACAACAATATGTGTTGTGTGTGTGTGTGTGTGTGTGTGTGTGTGCATGTAGTGTCAGGGATTGAACCTAGGGTCTCACATATGCCAAGTAAATAATGCTATACTGCTGAGATCCATGGCCTTATTTAAGGATTTTAAACTTTTAAAAGGCATCACAGATTTTGCCTAAGAAATTATGACCAAAAATGAAACATTTAGTTCTTTTCACCCCTTATGAAAACAAAATTATTCCTAAGGCAGATATCAGGAGAGACCCATCACTAACCCAATAAAAGCTCATTTCCAAACAAATGACAACTCTCTTATAACATTTTACTTCATACAGATTTTTTTAAAATTACATATGATCTACTTGACATTGTGGCATTTGGATTTCCACTGACAAAATCTCAGGAAAAGAGTCAAGGGAGATTCCGATGCTGCACTCTGCTATTACTCAGATATATCAATAATCAAATCTGGAGAACTGCCAATGAAAACAGGATAAATGTTGTTAGCATTTTAATAAATCTGCAAGCCAGGAGGAAGGGAAAGCAGTGAAGCCAGCGAGAGTGAAGGACAACACCGCATGTGCAATGTCCCCTTCCCGCTGTCCACTGTGGCCCCCTGCTCCCTGCACAAGGCCAGAGGCCAGAGACCGGCCTGGACTTGAAAAGTTCTCGGCTCCATCCAAGCTCTAAACAGAAGCATCTTCTTAAATTGTGTTTTTCTAAAAAAACTAAGTTCAAATAATCTGATTTAAAAAAAAAAATAAGGAAGCACTGATCTTTAATTCTAAGAATCTGAGAGACAGATAGTCAGGATGCGATCTAATATACCTAATGAACACAAATGACAGATAAAGAAAAAAGGTCACATAAAGATGGAAAAAAGGAGAAAAAAAAACGTACACAACTGATGGAAGAGTCAGGAGCTATAGTTAGATGACTGAATTATGTGTCCTTTGAAATTCATTCCAGTTAAATCCTATAACACTTGGAGTATATAAAAGTCAGCATCACATACAACCAAAGTAAATAGTTAATTTTCCTTAGTTTTGAGTCAGTACAATTTCTCTCTCACTCTCTCTCTCTCTTTTAGAAAATCAGTACATTTTTTCAACCGAGGTAGACATTAGAAATACTGCTTCTTGGAATGCTTTAAATTTCACTGACTTGATTCATCATGTGTATTGTTTGTAAAGATAACATAAGGTCTATTTCTTCAAGTACAATTCATGCAAATATATTTGAATGAAAGCCAAAAATGACCAACATTTTTCAAAAATTAAGTCGCTATATATTAAGGGGCATGTCACAATACAAGGAACAGTGTTGCTGCAATTTTTTAACCTCTAGTAATGAATCTGAACTCAGTTCCATCAATTTAATCTGGAAAGATGTTTATGAAAATATACAATAATGAGTCTATGCTGTCTCATTTTTATCAGATAACTGTGAACACTTAAGTGTTAGTGCTCAATTGCAATACAGCAATCTTTGAGAACCTGTGAGTCGCTTTAATTTCAGATGTTCAATGTCAGTTTGTAAGAATCTCTGATGCTTCAGTGGGATTAAAGCATTGAAAATGGGTAGTACCAGTCAAGCCACCATTCAGATACTATGGATTCATGATTCACACTGGAGGTGCTTTTAAAACTTGACTAAGCCTCCAAAAATTCCACCCCAGTATTACAAAGAAACTATAAATAAAAAAATTTTGGAGAAACAAGCACACACACACACACACACACACACACACATACACACACACACACACACACACACACACACACGACTCCAGACTCTCAACTACTTTTGTAAGCCTGAGTCATTAGGACTGAGGAGAAACCTTTCAGGACAATTTATTTCATTGTTCTGAATCCAAATGACCTTCTCTACTGGCCACTGGCAAGTGCTTGCCAAAATGTCACTGGCCAAAAAAAGGTCCGTAATACTGTGTATTATAAAATGAATATGTCAAGAATCTGATGAAAATGTCATCAGTGACACGGACAACAAACAAAGAAAATAGTCCACAGATTCAAGGAAATGGGGCAAGTTCCCTGCTGAAAGCGGGAAATTGCCTGAAAATAATGTCATCAGTGACTATATTAAAAGAAAAAGGAAAAAATCAAGCAGACACACTGGTCACGTCTGAAGTAAGGGAAGAAGATAGGGATCACGAAGTGGGTGGGGTACCTGAGATCAGACAATGCCAGGAATGGATGGAAGGGGGTGAAAGGCTTCTAATGCCCGTGACCCACACATCCAGAGGTGGCGGGTAGTTCCCGGGGGAGAGCGCACAGCCCTGCTTCCGTGTGGGAGCATGTGAAGCCCCTAACCTGGCGTTCCTTACATGTCTAAATGATGACTAGGGTCATGAAGACTTGAACTAGCCACAGAAAATTAAAGAACAACAAAAATCTCCTCCTTGTTGTCCTTTCGAAGTCAAAAGTTGTTATTTCCACCATGAGAGCTTAATAAACAGACTGCACTTGGAAAATAAACCTTAAAATTAGAAGAAAAAAAATGGAAGTGTCTACTATTTCTAACTATAAAGTTACAATCAGTTCATTGAAAAAAAATTATTTGAAGATGTAGGATCGTGGCTTACAGGAGGGATTTTTAAGAATCAATGTCATCTTCCTGAGGAGAAACTGTTTTGAGTATTAACCACAATCCATGCCTATGCTAGGAGTTTCTCCCACCAAAATGCTTCTGGGGCCCTATACTGACAATGAAATAACAAACACGAGTGGTAGTAAAATGCAGAGATACACACTGGGAGTTCTGACTACCTTATATTCTATCCTGCACTCTCCTCCACACATACAAAACACACCAGCATGCTACCCACAAACTCTAAGTCTCTTTTTGGGGAAGGGTTTTGGCCACACCCAGCACTGCTCAGGGCTTCCTCCTGGTCTCCAGGCAGTGCTCAGGGGTCCATATGCGGTTCCAGGGACCAAACCTGACTCATCAGGGTAAGTGGTCAGCCTTGATCCTGAACCCCTATACTATCTCCCCAGCTCAAAAATTCTACTTGCTTCCCCCAAGGGCAGAGTATTCCTAAAACAAATGATTCAGAAGCAGGAGAAACAGGACCTGTAGTTGCCTCCAGTCAACAGAAATTCAGAGAACTAAAAAGCTTTCAACAACTCACACCAACAAGTTGTAACAAATAAACACAACAATTCAAATTAAACATTACAAAAATCACAGCTAAGGGCCAGAGCAATAGTCCACCAGGTAAGGCACTTGGCAGGCCTGAGGCAGACCCCGGTCAATCCCCTGCACTGCGTATGGTCCCCTGGGCACCGCCAGGAATGGCCCTGTGCACAGTCGGCAGGAAGGTCTGAGCACTGCTGGGCATGGCCAAACCAAGCCAATATTACACGTGAAAGACATGCACATACATAAGTGACAGGAGGTAATATAGTGCAAGTACTGTGACCTCTCCCCTTCCAGAAAGCTCTGCTTTCCAAGTGAGAGGTGACCATCAGGTTGTCACAGCGCAGGTGGCTGGCCAGGCCTGTGTCACATCCCTCACCCCTGGCTACCAAGCGGCAGGGTTACATCCTGTGTAGATGACCGTGGCCATAGCCACCAACAGAAAGAGAAACCCCCCAAACCTCCACAATGTCAAGATATCCCAGGATAAGCTTGTGAAAGGAAAATTTGGGGAACAGAAAGTTGGACCTATGTTTAACCATGTAGACCATTAAATCCTTCTAATTCCAACAGTATCTTAAACGCAACCTGTACATAAAGTGGCAGATTTCTCTGAGAACAATACCATAAGTGTCTGCAAGAAAGAGATGTTAAGGAAAAGTCATTTTCACTCCAGTTTGTTATTAAATTTACCAAAGAAAGCCCGGACAGTATCTTCATATATTCTGTCACATCCTTTCTGAAATTACTGTGGCAAGAAGAGATCATGTAGGGCTTTTCTACCCCACATTCAGTCAGCTCTGTCTTTCTAGGAAGGTTACTATGATTTCAGTTACAGCATGTAACATGTAACATACAACATGGCTTTTATCTACACATAAACCACCACCCTAAATTAAAGAATTCAGTCAATACCCCTTTAATTCCTCAATCACATTTATATGGCATCTTTAAGGACTATTTTCAGCCATTAAATGAACTTGACTATTTTGAATGACTTATTTTGAATTGCCCCATTTTACCACTTAAAAAGTTCTTTCTTCTCCATTCCTCTCTTGAAAACAAGCTTATATTCACTAGGTTTGATTGTTATATAATCAATCAACAAGCATGTAGCAGACAGCTCAGGGGACTGGGGAAAATCAGTTTACAGTTACAGTTTTAAGTCCTATGTTGTTATCAAATGTAACATTCTAATAAAATTACAACCCATTTGAACACACACTGAGACTAAAAGAAAAAATGTAAGTTCCTCTTTCTTCCAGCCACAAATATAAATTAATATTCTCCACATATATATTCACACAAAGGAAAATATTTGTATCCATGTATAACAATAAAAGATTAAGATACAAAAATAGATTGGTAATTTATTAATGAAAAAGAGATTAATCAAAACCAAAAATAGGAATTCAGTTTAAGTTCAGGTTAAAATAAAGATGAGTGAAAATTGTATTTTCCAAATGAAACTAGTTTTCAAGATACTCTAATAAATCATGGGAAATGCTCCCAGGCCTTATTTAACAGGCAATAAAAGCCAGGGGCAGCTCTGATTAGTGTGTGCTGCCAGTGCAAGATGAGTGATGATAAATACGTCAGGCTCGCCTAATAGTATTAACTGGTACTCTGATGTATGGTTAATAAGGTGACAGTTAAAATTAAAAGCATTTCATAAAATGAAAGACTCTCATTTTCTATTTGGGGAATTTTTCTGGAGGGTGTACCATTGTCGTCAGTGTGCCATAGAAGTCATGTCCTCATAAGATGACACAGGTGTTGTGTTATGGGACTCCATAACACAACAGTGAAGAACTCTTGCCCACAATGTTTTTCGGGTGGAGAAGGGTGGCACCACACCTATCTGTGCACTCGGGGTCACTCTGGGCAGTCTTAGGTGGGGGGGGAGGGGCTAACGTGGGCCAGCCACATGCAAAAGGAGCATCTTGATCTCCACCCCTCCTTCCTCCCCAAGGCTCTGTAACTTGACCCCTTGGTAAGAAGAGACAGATTCTTAAGGCTCATGAAACTAAAAGCTATTTTTAAGCTACACAAAGCCAAGGTCTACTTTCCAAGCGTTTAAACACTGGCATTCATAGTGTTACTTCCAGACTCTAGGTCCTACAGAGCCAGGAACTACCATGTGCTCGCCGAACGCTCAAGATTCATGCCAACACTATGGACTGAGTACTTGACTGTAATGTTTATTTTAATATTTAATTTTAATACTATTTAGTGAGCAAATGCTATGGGTAGCTTTAACTATGATTGCAATCAAAACAATTATTGCTTTACCTATTATTGCAATCGATTACATTTTTTAATTCAGAATAAACTGCTGGAACTACTTGATAGATGGGCCTGAGGTCAGAGGTCGGGCATATTCCCACTCAATCCGATGCTGCACTTATTACCTATGGGCAGCTGCAATCTACTTTACCTCTCCGGGCCTCATTTTACCTCATCTATAAAATAGGACATGATGATTCTTATGCCACAGACCTGATGAGAATCAAGATCATGAATAAAAACTCCTGACACCCTGCCTGATAAAACCGTCTCCAAGGAGGGAAGCTCGGTTACTGACTGCCATATAACAAGCCTCAGCAGAACTCGGCTGCAACAAATCCTCCACACCAACTCTGATAAGACCCTATTTGCTCCCAATGTCCTGAACGAACAGCTGCGACAGAGTTCAGCTGAGCTGCGCTACTGCCCTCAGTGTCCAGACTGCCAGAGTCTGCAAGCGGCACTGTGGAGCACGGCCAACGGGGCCCCACGCTCGTGTCTGGCCCTGCTCCTGGCTGGCCACTCGCCTTGTCTCTCGATGCAGCCTCTGGTCCTCAGGGCTGCTTCTGGTCTTGGAAGCATTGCAGAAAGGCAAGAAGAGAAGCTGCACAGCCTCTTGGCGGGAAAACTTGGAAGTCCCACAACAATTCCCATGACGCTTTACCAGTTGAAGCTAATTACAAAGGCAGCCCCAGGACTGGAGCGCTGGGCAGAGGGCAGTGTACCTGCCTCACAGGCAGCCAAGCAGGTTCAATGCCCAGCATCCAACACAGGCCCTGGGAGCACCATCAGGAGTAATCCCTGAGCAGAGAGCCTGGACTGAGTCCCGAGCACCACTGGGTGTGGCCCCAACACCCCCTCCCACCCCCCAAAAAAGGAAACTAGGAAGCAAGAGGTGGAGATGCCATCCCTTGATGGGAAAGGAGGCGTGTATAAGGGATGGGAAAAACTTGTTGCTATACTACTGTGCAATCTTCTAGGCCCACAAGTCACGGCGAATGCTGCTTCTAACTTAAAAAGATTTCACAACGCTGGGTGTGGAGGCCAAGACAGGTGGGTTTTCCTCCAACTGGAGTGACACTTCGCTGTTTCTTCCATGAGGAATTTCAAAAGAAGGTCAACATCCAGTCCCAAATCTACCTGCTGTTACCTAGACTTCTTTACTTTTTTCTGTGTTCTCAACACATTTCTATTTGATATAATCAACAAATTGATCTTCATCTGGCATTTTCATCTGATATTTTCAACAAAGAGCTTTCTAATTTCTCAACATTTCTCAACAAATCTGCATCCAGTACACAGCAAAGAACTTCTAGAAACTATGAAGTTTGGGAGGAAAAGGAGGAAGGAGACAAAGAAGAGGTGGAGAAGGTAGAGGAGGAGGAAGAGGAGGAGGAGGAGGAGGAGGAGGAGGAGGAGGAGGAGGGGGAGGGGGAGGGGCAGGAGAGGAAGAAGCAGCATTAGAAAGATGGGAGGGAGGGAGGGAGGAGGAAGGAAGGAAGGAAGGAAGGAAGGAAGGAAGGAAGGAAGGAAGGAAGGAAGGAAGGAAGGAAGGAAGGAAGGAAGGAAGGAAGGAAGGAAGGAAGGAAGGCCACCATAAAAAATATATATATATGCATTTTTCCTCCATGCAAATGTTTAGTACAGAAAAATTTATTTCTGTCATGCAGTTCATTAGCTACCAGAGACCTAATCATACTGAATTGAGTAAACAAAAAAAAGAAAATTTTCATCTATTAAATATTAGATGCTAAAGCAAAAAAAAAAAAATAGGAAATATCCCCATTGTATGGAAGCTCAGCTTAACCAGTATCTTTCTACAAAATTTTCACACCACAAAATAACCACTGCTCTCTGAATTTCCTTAAACATTCATGTTTCTAGAACCATGGTTCTTTTTTTTTTTTTAAATTTATTTATTTTTAATTAGAGAATCACCGTGAGGGTACAGTTACAGATTTATACACTTTTGTGCTTATACTTCCCTCATACAAAGTTTGGAACCCATCCCTTCACCAGTGCCCATTCTCCACCACCAACCGTAAACCCAGTGTCCCTCCCACCCTCCCCAATCCCATCTCCCCCCCACCCCACCCTGCCACTGTGGCAAGGCATTCCCTTCTGTTTTCTCTCTCTAATTAGCTGTTGTGGTTTGCAATAAAGGTGTTGAGTGGCCGCTGTGCTCAGTCTCTAGCCCTCATTCAGCCCGCAACTCCCTTCCCCCACATGGCCTTCGACTACAATGTAGTTGGTGATCGCTTCTCTGAGTTGACCTTTCCCCGGAACGTGAGGCCAGCCTCGAAGCCATGGAGTCAACCTCCTGGTACTTATTTCTACAGTTCTTGGGTGTTAGTCTCCCACTCTGTTATTCTATATACCATAGATGAGTGCAATCTTTCTATGTCTGTCTCTCTCTTTCTGACTCATTTCACTCAGCATGAAACTTTTCATGCCCATCCACTTGACTACAAAATTCTTGACCTCCTTTTTTCTAACAGCTGCATAGTATTCCATTGTATAGATGTACCAAAGTTTCCTCAACCAGTCATCCGTTCTGGGGCATTCGGGTTTTTTCCAGATTCTGGCTATTGTAAACAGTGCTGCGATGAACATACATGTGCAGATGTTGTTTCGATTGTACTTTTTTGCCTCTCTGGGATATATTCCCAGCAGTGGTATTGCTGGGTCAAATGGGAATTCAATATCTAATTTTTTGAGAGTCGTCCATATTGTTTTCCAGAAGGGCTGAACCAGTCAGCATTCCCACCAGCAGTGAAGAAGGGTCCCTTTCTCCCCACATCCTCTCCAACAGCGGTTGCTTTTGTTCTTTTGGATGTGTGCTAGTCTCTGTGGTGTGAGGTGGTATCTCAAATTTGTTTTGATCTGCATCTCTCTGATGATTAGTGATGCAGAGCACTTTTTCATGTGCCTTTTGGCCATTCGTATTTCTTCCTTGGTAAAGTTTCTGAAGAACCATGGTTCTTAATGCAAAACAACACAAGGCATTTTCTCGGAGAAGCCAGGAGCTGGAATAGCACACTGAACTTACTGCATAAACAGAACTGCTCCATACGGAAGGAGAAAGGGGAGAGAAACAGCAACCCACCGCTTGACAAGATGGCAGACAGAGAAGACTGTATCTGACTCCCATTAGTGACATTTCTACTCTTCCCATATAGAATATATTCCTCAAATTGCCTTTATTTTTTTTCAGCCTAGGATCTGTTGCAAAATTGCTTCATGAAAAAAAGACACTTGGAAACTATAGTTTCAATTTTAGATAAATTGGTGCTGCCAAAATTATAATCCTCCATACCACAAAACTTCAAGAGCTGGTTCTAAAAACATTTAAAAATCCTGATTGATTATCTCATGAGAAGCAAAACAGACTCGTCTAGAGACAAGGGTGCCAGGCGGTGTGCTCGGAGGTGGCTAGGTACTTCTGCTCCTCTGGAAAGACATGCCTGCATGCACTACTTAACTCAGAGATTCTTTCTGACATCCAGGGATTAAAAATGACCCCACGTGGCACCCTCAGGGAGGGGATCGGTCAGGTTCCCACCCTGCCAGACCACCATACCCCACAGCTGCACCCCCAGACACAGCCACTGCTGCTGCCATGCCACGGCCAAACTCCACTGCTTCACGAACGATTTCTGCAGACACCAAACTGACAATTCCGGGTACCTGGTGTCCAGGTGGAGAACTCTGGGGTCTTCTGAGCTAGGGATGGGCAGCCTCCCGCAACCCCTGGACTTCAGGCAGTCCCACAGCTACTGCCACATGAACGCATTAACACAGTTCTACAGATCCTGAAGTTCCAGAAACCGCCAAATTCCACAGTCCCGAAATTCCAGTAGGAGCACACCAAATTAGATGGAAAGGAACAATGGAAGCCAACTGAATTCAACAACAACAACAAAACAGTAACACAGAAGGTTCAACTAGAAACAGACAGCTTGGTAATTCCTCAAAGATTTAACAATCCTTAGTGAAATATAACAATTTTCACAAATTTTCTTTCAGTAAGGTGTTTTTGATCTTTTCTTTAGTCATTTACTTGTAACAAATATGTAAAAACACAATCTCCAGCCGCTTCCCCACCCCGGGGGAGGTTGATGGCGATGATGAGGCAGGAGAAGGAAGGAAGAAGGCCAAACTGGTTGTTTGATCAGTTTATTTCATTCTCTCTCTCTGCTTCTCTTCCGATTCTCGATCTCTCTCTGGATCTTCCTCTGATTCCCTTTCAGCCCCGCTCGCTCTCACTTCTTTCACCTTGTGCTCTGCTTATGTGTGTGCCACTGTGCTCTCTTCGTCTGCCTCTCTGTGCCTGCCTCTCTGCATCTGTCTCTCTGCATCTGTCTCTCTGTGCCTGTCTCTCTGCACCTGTCTCTCTGTGCCTGTCTCTCTGCATCTGTCTCTCTGCATCTGTCTCTCTGTGCCTGTCTCTCTGCACCTGTCTCTCTGCGCCTGTCTCTCTGCATCTGCCTCTCTGTCTCTGCCTCTCTGTGTCTTCTGTCTTCTTCCTCTGTCTTCTTCTTCTGTCTCCTTCTTCCTGTCTCCCTTGTCTTCTTTCTCCTATCCCCGTCTCTTCTATCTCCCCTCAGTGCCCCACAGTCTTGGTTTATATAGCAAATTACATAGGGTGGTGACACAAAGGTGAGTTTAACATCAACAAATCAACAAAGAAGGGTTAGACCATTTCTTGAGGAGATTAACAAAATCTCATCTAAGGAAATCTCATCTGAGATCCACTCAAGGGTGGGGGTCCAAACAAGGGTGTATCAGGGTGTGAGCTAGTAATCTACTTAAATAGTTATAGTAAAATCTACTTCTAATATTTCTAGCAATGTCATTCTGTATGAGCACAGTAAGTGATATAAAGTTTGGTTTTTCCTGAGGGCATCTCCAGACCACAGTCCTCAGGCCAGGTTAATCTTCCTAACCCCAGCAGGATCCTAATCTCATCATCACTTTTGGATCATGACAGCATTGCCCATGATCATGCTCTCAACTTATAGGTGAGTATTGTGGCACTTTGGTCTGGCCCACTTCGATGCCAGGGTAGCACATAACTCATAACTCACCGCTTGCCCTGGATCCGTCCTGTCCCTCTCGGGACCCTGCTTTTGGGGTGCTAGGAACTAAGGGCAGCTGAGTTAAGAAAGCAGATGCCCAGGAGTAAATATTGTTGGAGTCAATCAACTCCCAAGTTACAAGTACAATATTGTCTTCCTGTGTCCATACAGAAAAGACATTGCTTTAAGATAATCTATGTTCCCTAAGGCAAGGCTAAAAGGACAAACCCCATGTTATCCTACAACAAGCAATATAAAACAAATTATTGTGGGGATGGGGTGGTGAAAAAAAATTAAGTGTGTGAAAGACTGGCCCATATCCAAAAGAAAAAAAACAACCAGTGTTGACACGAATGTGGGGAGAAAGGGCCTTCACTGGTGGTGGGAATGCCGACTGGTTCAGCCCTTTTGGAAAACAATATGGACGATTCTCAAAAAATTAGAAATTAAGCCCTCCGCCGAGATATAAGCACAGTGGCCACACGTGTGTGGACTTTCCACTGCTGCACGAGCATGATCCCGGAGGTCAACTGAACTACTTTGGACACCAGCAGCTCGCAGAAATGCCTCTAGACTGTGAGCTGAGCCACTGCCCCATGTGGCGCCAGAGGGGTAGGGTTTCTTTCTCCAGGATTTTCCATCTTATGAGCACCACAAAAGGGAAGTAAAAGTTTGCAGGGATGCAATTTCTGGCAGAATTTACCCTGGACTTTATACAGAAATCCAAAACCGACAGCAGCCGCGTGACATAATATCTATTAATTGTCAGCAATGTGAAACGGTTCCTTTTTAGCAAATCTGACTTTGGGGGAAAACTCCAAACGATAATAGTGAGTTTTTTGTTGAAATATTGAAGGTAATCAAAGTAGCAGCCATGTCTCTAGACTGTGAACTAAGCCATAGCCCCACGCCGGCCGAGGAGAGGAAATATCCTTCTTTCTCAGTTTTTTTCCCTTTTTGGGGAGAAGCAGCGTGGCGGCCGCCATATTATGAGGTCTATTAAGCAGGTACAAACTTGGTGGCGCGGGAAGGAGAAAAAAAAGAAGAAAGAAAAATATATATATACTTGGAACAGCCTCGGGCTGGGGCTGATACCAGCGCACGCTCCGCCAAGATTCAACCCAGGTGGCCACACTTTTGTGCGGCCGCTTTGCTGCAGGATCTGGAGGCCAACTAGACTACTTTTGGTGTCAGAAACTGCTTGCAGCCATGTCTCTAGACTGTGAACTAAGCCATAGCCCCACGCTGGCCGAGGAAGGGATATATCCTTCTTTCTCGATTTTTTTTCCCTTTTCGGGGAGAAGCGGCATGGCATCCGCCATATTATGAGGACTATTACGCAGGCATGAACTTGGGGGCGCAGGAAGGAGAAAAAAAAAGTTATGATCACTTGGAGCAGCGGGACTTCATATCTCTTCATTCTCAGCAATGGAAAACTAATTATCCAATGCTTCCTTGACAGTAGCGCTGTCATTTTTTGGGGGAAACTCCAATAACAATAGTGAGTTTTGTGTTGAAATATGGAATGTAATCACGGTAAAGAGAAAATTAAAATTAAAAATAAGAGAAATTAAATTAAATTAAAATTAAATTAAAATTAAAAATAAGAGAAATTTATCAGTTACACAGGTGGGGGTGGGGGTGAGGGGGGTGGGAGATATACTGGGGTTTTTGGTAGTGGAATATGGGCACTGGTGAAGGGATGGGTGTTTGAGTATTGTATAACTAAGACATAAGCCTGAGAACTTTGTAACTTTCCACATGGTGATTCAATAAAATAAATAACTTAAAAACAATCCACTAAAAAAAAAATTAGAAATTTAGCTCCCATTTGACCCAGCAATACCACTCCTGGGAATATATCCCAGAGAGGCAAAAAGGTATAGTAAAAATGACATCTGCATTTGTATGTTCATTGCAGCACTGTTTACAACAGCCAAAATCTGGGGGGGAAATGGAGTGCCAAAAAACAGATGACTGGTTAAAGAAACTTTGGTATATCTACACAATGGAATACTATACAGCTGTTAAAAAAGATGAAGTCATAAAATTTGCATATAAGTGGATCAACATGGAAAGTATCATATTAAGTGAAATGAGTCAGAAAGAGAGAGACAGACATAGATCTCACTCATCTGTGGAATATAAAGTAACAATGGGAGACTAACACCCAAGATTAGTAGAGATAAGGACCAGGAGGTCTGCCCCACAGCTAAGAAACTGGCCTCACATGCTGGGCGAAAAGGCAGCTCAGATAGAGAAGGGAACACCGAGTAGAGGATGTTGGGAGGACCCATTTGGGTTGAAAGAAGCGAGCTGAAAGTAGACTATAGACCAAACATGAAGGCCAATCATTACCTCTATTGCAAACTACAACACCCAAAAGGAGAGAGAACAAAAGGGAATGCCCTGCCACAGAGGCAGGGTGGAGTGGTGGGGGATGGGGTGGGAGTAGTGACAGGGATACTGGGATTATTGGTGGAGGAGAATGGGCACTAGTGGACGCATGGATAAACGATCACAGTATGAGTGAAATGAAAACACAGAAGTTCATAAGTTTGTAACTGTACCTCACGGTGATTCACAAATAAAAATTGAAAAAAAAAAAAGTGTGTGCCTGCAAAGGGGTCAGGCTTGGGAGAAGATTGGGAAGAAAGGAGAGTGGTGGAGGGAAAAATGCTTTGGTGCTGGGACTGGTGACGGAACACCAAAAGCCTGTAACAACTGTATTGTGGACAACTTTGTAAATCATAGTGTATATGTAAAGCATTTTTAAAAGCGGACCTCAGACTATAATTCTGTTATAGGCCATCTAAATTCTCAATTTATTTTTAAAGTGAAGTTGTAAGTCCCTACACTACTCCTGCTTCATTTTAATCACTTCAAAACTTCAACAAAAGTCCTAAGTATCCTATGAAGGTTCCAATGGAATAGTTACCACTTTTTAAAATAGTGACTACTCTAAAATTCTGTAATCATATTGCTTACTAATCTTAATTGCTGCAAATTCCAAAGACAGTTCCACAGTGCATCTTGAACAAACAGAAAAGCAATTAGCCTAAATTAATTGCTTTGCTGATGTGATGTGCACCAGGTATGCTTGGTGGTTTGGAAATTCCTGCCAGCTCCTTCACAACTTGATGTTCTGATGATTTTTAGCCTATTTTTGCACCAGAGCAATTAACCAGATAATTGTTCTAATGTGAACCCGGCCTTAATCAGCATGTTTGGGGCCACAGCAGTGATCAGCCAAATATTAAATATCATTTAAAGAGCAGGGCTGAGAAGTGACATAGGAAGAGTAAGGGGAAATATGTAACCTTTGTCATATTTTTCCCACCAAAAGGCAGAAGGGGGAAAAAATGATGTAACTGCCTCTTTTCAATTAATGCCAGGTAGTAATCCACCTGGAGAGCAAGTGAATTGTCTAGTTCTTCATTTAGAGCATTCCAGGGACCCTATCAAAAGAGCAACATTAAAATGCAATTTATTATTCCAAAAATGAGCCTCTGATTTTTAGATAAATAGCCTGCAAAACATAAAAGAGAGCATTTTCTGAATTCAGACAATGACCTTAAATCCTCACTTTATTAAGTATCAACTATATTCAGAAATAAATAAATCTGGAAGTAAGAGAGCAGTTGAGCCAATTGCCTGGATTTCAGCCAGAGTTCAAGGCAAATTTAAAAACAGATTTATTCATCCTACCAAAGCAGCATTTACAATTCTCAGCACATGTGGGCTGGATTCCGTTTCTCCTCTGAGCCTTCCATGGGCCGCTGAGATGGAAGAGCTACGCAGAGCACGAACGAGCAAGGCATGGCCCACTACCATGCAGAGTGATGCAGAAATAATGCCACCCAGTTTTACAAGGGTCTATGCCACCAGGCAACAGTCACTGCCATCTACAATTTCTTTACATATAAAAACACTCATTCCTTACAGACTAGAGACTGAACACAATGGTCACTCAACACCTTTACTGCAAACCGCAACACCTAATCAGAGAGAGAGAACAAAAGGGAATTCCCTGCCATAGTGGCAGGGTGGGGTGGGGGGAGACGGGACTGGGGACCGGGGGGGGAGGGGGGGGGGAGGGATGTTGGGTTTACGGGTGGTGGAGAATGGGCACTGGTGAAGGGATGGGTTATTGAACTTTGTATGGGGGAAGCATGAGCACAAAGATGTATGGATCTGTAACTGTACCCTCACGATGACTCTCTAATTAAAAATAAACTAATAAAAAAATAAAATAAAATAAAAAAATAAATAAAAAAACTCATTCCTTTTAAAAACATTATTATTATTATTATTACTTGCTCGAGCGGACACCAGTAACATCTCCATTGTGAGATTTGCTGTTACTGTTTTTGGCATATCCAATACACCAGGGGTAGCTTGCCAGGCTCTGCCGGACAGGCGGGATACTCTCGGTAGCTTGCCAGGCTCTCCAAGAGAGACAGAAGACTCAAACCCAAGTCGGCCATGTGCAAGGCAAATGCCCTACTCGCTGTACTATCGCTCCAGTCTCTCTCTCTCTCTCTCTCTCTCTATATATATATATATACATATATACATATATATAAATGATATATATTAAAATTTGATGATTACTAAATTTATGTCTTAACAGAGGCTTGAACAATTTACATTTCTGCTATAAACAGATTTCCTATTTACCTACATTCTCATTAATGCTGGGTAAAATCAAACAGCTTTTTGTTTGGCCATACCCAACAGTGCTCAGGGCTTACTTCTGGCTCTGCACTTAGGGATCACCCCTTGTGGGGCTCAAGTAACGATATGGGGTGACAGGAATAGATCCCAGGAGGGTCACATACAAGGCAAATGCCTGACTGATGTACTATTACTCTACCCCAACAAACTGTTCTGCTAGTCTGATAAACTAAAAAATAAACACAAAAAATTCTGCGTATGTTATTCTTCATTCCTGAATACTCCATTATATTTCATATATGCCACTCAGTAAAGATCAAATAACTGAAATAGGTGAAAAATAGTTTATAAGAAAGTTAGAATCATGGTCCTGATGCTTTTTCTCGTTGTTAATTTTTAAGATAGTGAGGTATTATTATTATTACTAATATTATTATTATTATCATCATCATCATCATTATTTTTGATATTCTGGGCCATTCCCAGCTCTCCTCAGGGCTTACTCCTGTCTCTGCACTCAGTGTTCACTCATGGTAGAGCTCAGGGGACCAGATGAGGTGCTGTGGCTCGAACCCAGGTCGGCGCGTGCAAGGCAAACACCCTACCTGCTGTACTATGACTCTCGTCCAGGAACTCATTCATTTTGTGGTAAATTATTTGCAGTGACTATCACAGTCGTTGAAACAAGTTTGGTTTTCTCCCAACTACAGTAAGCAAAGAGTTATTTTTATCCAACCTCAAATTAAGCATTTTATCACTTGGGAAATGATCTCCATAAAGCCTGTTTCCCCAAGGCAAAGCACCTGCCGAAAGCACTGTTATTCTTCATGTCTTTCTGTCTTCGGTCTTAATTTCTGAAAGGACAGTCACACGGAGGGTAGCTCGGGCACAGAGGTGTCAAGGCTGCCATTTCTAATTATCGCCAATCAAGTTCCAGCAATTGCTCCTCTGGTTAAACATGTGTATACCTATCTTCCGAAAGATTTCTTGATGCCACTGTTCATAAAATAGTTTAAGCTGAAGCAAAATCCATTGCACTAAATTAATAACTAATCACAGGAGATATTTATCATCTCAAGTCTTTTACAAGAAAATTGTCAGATTTAATCACCTTTCTCATATTTTCACTATTTACTGGGCTTCATTTATCATACATTTTAAAACCCTGACAAACAGCGAGTTATCTGAATGACCAAGTCTCACTGGCCATAAAGAGTAAGAAAACTGCTGGGGGGGTGGGCGCAGATTTGTCTAGGCAGCCAGTAAGTGACCATCAATGTCAGCAATGAGTTTTTTCTCCATTATTGGCAAATTTAAAATAAAATTAGGAAAACCTCCAAATCCCCAGGTGTATAGCACTGCATTCATTATCAAATAAAATGTGTTCTATTCTTTCTTATAATTTGCTCACAAATTTTGAGTTCATACCACACAAAACACGTGGCCTTTAATCCCATGAGCTACGACTTTTATAATCTATTTATTGATCTTTCTCTGGTATGTATGGGGGGGCGGGGGTGAAAATACTGGAGAAGGTACATGGAGCCTAGGGTCAAACCCAGGGCCTCACATACAGGCATGTGCTCTGTTCTACCACGTAAGTAACAACTCCATACCCTGTTTGCTGATGTTGGAGGCAAAAAACAAAAGCAGTAGCAACACTTGGAGTAGCACAACCATGGGTACCAACGATATGACCTGATAAAAACTCTTTCAATTATTGTTACTTGCAGCATTATGGTTATTTAGGGGCAAAAGACAAAGTAGAAATTTTAAATTACCATTACTAAATTTCTGGCACTCTCATAAAAATTCACATTACTCTGTAAGTCAAAATAAGGTGAATAAGGAGAATCAGCAAGTCCAACCAAGCACACCCAATCCAGTCTCCAGCTCCGCTGCAGAACTGAGGCTAAAAAGCACAGCTAGGCTGAAGAGACACAACTCAGATTCCTGTTCAAGAGACTGTACTAAGTTAAACACTCCAGTGCTGTATCTCAGTTAGGTGTGGCTTTGAAATATTACTTAGTAACGAGAGGCACTGCAAGAGTCCATATCAAACCAATATAGTATATCACTACCTACCAAACAACTAAAAAAACTTCCTTTAATATGAATAAATTATGAAGTTTAACTTTGGACCAGTGCACACAAATATACTTTATCAAAGAAAGAAAAATACACCCTTAAGCCTCTGCAGAAAAATACCACTAGCTATTTGAAAACTCACAATTACTAGGAGGAAATGTACAGATTTGCTATGGCATTTATTTCTTAAAAATTATAAATTATAATATATAATTTCATATATTATCCAATTTTCTCCATTAATCAGGTGTTATAGATGTATATATATGACATGCATTATTTATGGGTAAAATATTTGCAAAATATTTTATTTTAAAAAATAAAATATATATCACTACATGCCCAAATAAATATTCAAAATTTATATGAAATTCTCTTTTGCTTGCTGTCTTGTTTGTGGGTTCCTCTTGGCGCACGGGACCAGGCGGCACAGGTAACTGAACCTGGAGCGTGCAAAGCAAGCACTCAGCATACCGAGCTATTCTATGAAATTCCACTGATAAGACTACAAGTCTCTGGTGTACAAGATAAAAAATAAATAAAAATTAAAACGGGCAAGAGTTTCTACTCCCCTCAAGTAATCAGTTAAAGAAAAAGAGAATACTCGTAAATGGGACTGCAAATAAAATAAAATACTTTCTATTTTATTACAAAATGAACTTTTCAGAAAATCTGCAGCTCTGCTTTCAGTCAGAGAAATGAACATTATCATCTTACAGATACCACATAAGGAAAAGAGAAGGCAACGGACCCCGGTGCCGTTCAGGACACAGGAAGAGGATGATGTCTGCGTTAGGATCCCCGTGGAATTACCGTCGAACCTGACACTTGGGAACACAGAAGGAGAGTGCCAGCCCCAAGGCTGAGCCCAGGAGGAGGCCACGCCAGGTCTGCAGGCCAAGGCTGCACAGTCCTGAGCCGAGTACGACTCAGGGCCGTCTCCAGGCCCGAGAGTAAGGCCCGGGAGAACAGGGGCACCGACGAAGGAGAGAAGATTCTGTACTCTGATAGCACTAACGCTACAAATTAGTCATGGGTTTAAAGAAAAGTTTTCAATCGCTCCTGAGGATAGAAAAGACATCACATTTTCAGTGAGTTTTAAGGCATAATCGTAGTTATTACCTAGTTAGTTAGTACCAGGCCTCCTAAGGATAGCCTTATGACTAATTCTCAAAATATAAAAAGTAGCATCAAAACATATACCAACCTCACATTGCCACCAGCTCAGAAATATTCCACTCTGATCCCTAAACCTCCCGAAAACAATTAAACATATTTCATTATTATTTCTGCAACTGTATGAGTATGACAGAACATGCATAAAAGTATGTGGCAAATTATAGAACTGAGCTGAAATTCAGATGGACTAAGTCCCCCACCAGTTCATCTACACAGTTAGGCACAGGAATATGCAAACGGCTCCGAACTCTCTAGAGGCAGGATGGAGCTGCTCGAAATAGCTACCTGGAGTGGTTTCAACTGCGAGCATTATTTTTGTGCCTCTTTATTTCCAAATTTTCAGGCTCCTGTAAGAGAAAACTGCTCAAACATCTCAGTGATTTAAGGTGAAAGTATTCCTCACCCTGACACCACTTAGGTTGAATAGAAAACAAAATATTCTCAAACTCAAATTCAACAATGCCTGCTGGATTTAATGGTAGGTTTATCCCCTGGGGCAATCTTTAAACCTAATCTGTAGGAGAATTAAGTAATATTAAGGGATTGAAATGAAATAAAATTCTAAGTCCACTGTGACATGACATTCACAGGAATATGGTAGATTATCCACCCAGTCCTTAAACACTTACAAATACAATATATAGCATATGTTCACAAAACAATTCTTCGAAATAAAACACAATGGGCACTCAGCAAATATTTTATACCACCAACACCTGCTCAAATCCTCTCTGAACTTTATTTCTAAATGTCACCGTTTTTTTTTTTTTATTATTGAATCAATGGAAATTTGAAAGAAGAAACAGAATAAACATCCAAAGAAGATCAAGGGAGTTAGAAAATCTTTATAGAAAGCCTCATTGAGTTTTACATTAGTCGAGGGGCTGTCAGTCTCGCTGAAAGGGGGGTAGAGTGATCTGTCACTCCACGACTTCAACCCAAGTAGACTTAAAATAGATTAGAGACAACAGTTAAAGTGTTATACACTGAAAAAGGAAAGAAAAGTTGGAGTAAGATTTTTCATAATATTATGAACAATGGAATCAGGATACTAAACACTGCAAGTAAACTATTCTAAAAATAATTTTAGGCTAGAGAACTAGCACCATGGGAGGGCGGGCGCGCCCGAGCCCACCAGGCGGAAGCCTCAGCAGCTCGCAGTTCCCGGGGCCAGCCAGAGTGACCCCAGGCATAGAGTCAAGAGTAAGTCCTGAGCACCACCAGGGATGGCCCCAAAATAAAAGAATAAAAAGATGATTTTAAAAGATGGAGGGAATTTATTAAACAAGTTCAATTCTTTCTAGAGGCCAGTAAACTTTTTAAATAGTACTCTGGTTTGAACACAAAGTGAACATACAAAGTGTCCATTTCTGAAAATATCCAATAAAAATTCGCATTTTCGTTTATTTTAAGCTGAATTATGTCCTCCTCTGTAACTGCTACTGTAATTGCTCACAATGTAAAGGATAGACCGTGTCTGCTGGGAAGAGTGGGGGTTGGACATGGTCACCCAGAACAGACTGTTGACGTGAAAGAAAAACCACTGTGGGCCTAGAGTTGCAGATCTACATTTCCAAGATAAGGCCCAAAGTAAGAATTTTTATGTGACCTGTACCAATTCTAAAGTGTTGGCAATTAAATACAATATTTTGAATATGTGCCTTCACTGGTATACAATTTTAAATCAAGACAACCATGAGATACCATCTCACATCAGTGAAAATGGCACAGACCAAAATTAGCAGGAATAGTCTGTGTCGGTGGGGGTGTGGTGAAAAGGAACTCTCACCCGTGCTGGGGAGAATGTTGTCAGGTACAACCCCCACAGAAAGCAGTATGAGAGTTTTCAGTAAACTTAATTTCAAACGGCTTTAAACAGTCATCTGACAAAGGGTTAATATACAACAAATAAAAGGTTCTTAGAAAGGCTAACAACAGAAACTCAAGTAATGCCATCAAAAAAAATGGGAAGACAAGATGAAGAGACACTTCATGAAAGAAGACGCACCGACTACCAGTAGGTGTATGGAAAGATGCGACCCATCACTGATCATCAGGGAAAGGCCAAACAAAACAGCACGCCGGCGGCACACCCCAGTAAGACCGGCACACAGACAGAGAACAACAACCAAAGCGGTCATAGGTGTGAGCACAAAGGAAGCCCCATCCACTGCTGGTGGCAATACCTGACTGGTCCAGCCTCTTTAAAGCTAAGAGCTGACTGGAGCCAGAGCAGCAGGGCAATGACTAGGGCACTGACCTTGCACGTGACCACCCAGGTTCAACCTCTGGCTCCTCATCTGGTCCCCTGAGTCCCAGCAGGGGTAATACCTGAGTGTGGAGCTGGCAGTAACGCGTGACCACCACTGGATGTGGCCTGAAAGAGCTAAGGACTGAGCTTCCATGTAAGCCAGCGACCGCACTTCTGGGCATCTACCCCAAGGACACAAAGCACTATTCCAAAAGAAGCTTGCGTGTAGCCAACATCTGGAAACAATCAAGTGTTCAAGAACAAATAAATGGATTTTTTAAAAAAAAGTGTGTGTGTGTGTGTGTGTGTGTGTGTGTGTGTGTGTGTGTGTACACACAGAGTGGAATACTATTCAGCTATTTAAAACACTGAGTCATAAAATCACGCACTTTGGTACTGTGTGACAGACCTGGAGGGTGTCACACTGGAGCAGTCAGTCAGGAGGACAGACAGAGCAGAACGGCTCAGAATCTCAAAGGTGGGCTAGAATGAGACAGCAAGAAAATAACAAGTGGCCAAAACAACAAAGTCCAAGTGAGCTTTGCAGGGGCGAGGCAGAGGGTGAAGGGCGGCGGGAGGGCCCGAGAACTGGCAGACCCTGGCTGCAAAAAACCCTACCAGGAACAGGATGGAAAGCACAGGGCCGCAAATGTTTTTGAATAAGAGGAAACATTTGTATTTTAGTTTCTTTGTGTGTTCTGGGGCCACATCCAAGTAGTGCCCAGCTCTGCTATCAGGGGTCACTCCTGGCGGGCTCACAGGATCATATGGAGTGCCAGAGATTTAACCCACGGGGCCACATGCAAAGCAAATGTTCTACCTGTTGTACTATCTTTCTGATGCCCCCCCCAAAAAAAAGTTGTATTAAAAGAAAATATTTTTTAAATCAATGCACATAAAGTAACAACAAACTGCAAATGCAATTTTTACTCAAAACAAGTTACAAGTAACATAATCTAAAATTTTTAAACATTCTGTACTTGTTCATATAATAGCCTTTTACACATAAAATCAAGACAGCATATTAATGCCTTCAAGAAAGTATCCTGATGACAATGTTCAACAAATGTAACATATTTAGGGGCTTTGGGGCTAACACTGGGTGCTGAGGGTCAAACCTGAACATGCTCTTTCTTCTGAAACTGTCAACCCAAAGAGTGAATCTCTAGCTGGGGCACGTTAAACAAGTAAGCAGCAAGAGGTACTTAATTTCACAACCAGCCTGATTTTTACATGTTCTGCAACTTCTACTGATGGACAGTAGAGAATACGTCAACTCTCTTGTATTTTTAGCCCTATGTTTATTCTAATTCATAACAAGCAAACATCATTAGTCCTATTTTTCTTGGGGTGGAGGGGCTCACACCCAGCAGTGCTCAGGGCTTATTCCTGGCTCCTCACTCAGGGGTCACTCCTGGCAGGGCTCGAGGGACCATACGTCGTAACAGGATTGAACCCACATGCAAGGCCAGCGCTTTGCCAACTGCACTGCCTCTCTATACTAAGTCACTGAAAAAAAGAAAATCTTACATTTGATTGTGGGTCTGTAAATCATATGATTAAATTTTTTCAGTACTAGCATTAATAAAATGAAAATGAAGAAGAGACAAATGGTGGTCTTTGATGGTGAATTTAAAATTTATAAAGGTTCCATAAAAGTCTACTGAAATCAGTATATATCATTTCATTCTCCTTGAGGGGAAAACACAAGTCACTATTAAGTAGCATATCACTATGCTTTTTTTCCTTTCTTGGTGGTGGTATTGGGTGACACCAGCAGTGCTCAGGGCTGACTCCTGGCTCTGCACTCAGGGGTCACTTCAGGAGGGGAGAGGGGACCATATGAGATGCCGAGGATGGAACCTGGATTAGTGGAGTGCAAGGCAGGTGGCCTCCCCGCTGCCCTAGCCTCGGGCCCCAATAGCGTCTAACTGGCTCCCAACAGCATCTAACTGGAAAGGGTCTCAGAGCTTCTGTCTCCAGCATATCAGAGCTGTACAGCCAGGTCTTCCAGACGCCATGCCAAACAAGGCCAAATTAGATAGGAAATAACCTATGGTTTATTATCAAGTACAAATAAACATTTTAATAAACTTGGAATCATGGAATGAAGGGCACAGAACAACCAGGTGTTCAATTTAAATCGCTGCTTGAAAGAGTGTCCTCTTTCCATGAGCCACTGCGATTTATCCGCGTTCAAAGCAGTGGTAAATGTCAAATGACTCCTAGACCATCCTTCTGAATACAAGAAAATACCATGCTGTTTAGCTCTCCAAATACAAACGGTGCTTCTAGAAAAACAAAGAGAAGGAACAGCACGTGGCAGACACAGAGATCAAGTCAAAAATCACAGAGTGCTAAGAGGTACCATAAACATAAAGACCTTCATTCATGACACATTTTTATTTTTTAAAGTTCAAAAAATATTTAGAGGTAAGAACCTTTCAAATCCAAGAGAGAGCTTATATTTAAAGATTTAAAGCTAGGGGAAGAGTACCAAAGATTATCTTGATGTGAAAAGGCCTTTATTAGAAGTCACAGCATGAAACACAACCTTTCTCAGAGATATTAATGTAAAATAGTATCTAAAGATTGTATTATAATTCTGTTATGTGAAACTGTATGAGACTGGTTTAGGAAACTAGTAATTAAACATAAGTGCCAACTGCATGTGAGTCCCAGCTATGCCATGGGAAATCCCACTCGACTGACAGCTTCTTGATGTTGCTGCTGTTTATCCCTACACAGTCTTTACTACGGCAATGAAGGAACAATAACACTATAAAAAAGTAAAATAAATGCCCTAGATTCAATAGGGATAGTGTGATCTCCTACTGAACAAAAGATGCTGAAAGGTATAAATGAGAACACATGTAAAGTGCCTATCAATTACCCGGGTAATAAAGGTTACTCTCCTCCCTCCTATCCTAACAAGGCTCACGATTATCTCACTCATTAAGTCTTATGTCACCTAAAGGATCAACCCTTGAGAGCAGCAGGGACACAGTCTGAGACACAGTACCAAGTATTTAGTAGGGGGTTAATAAATGCCTCCTGATTTACTAGAGGATAATAATAATGAACAAATGTAAAACAGACACTAATTGATAGGCTAAATGCATTAGTGCAGCCCACTGCCCGGTATATGAAAGGTTACTAACCCACCTCAGCTAAGTGCTGAAATTATAATTAAGTCTGACGGGAAGTTCTAGATTTATACCAATATAATTACAAATATTACTTAGCTTAGTGATAGAGCGTGGCAAGAACAATGAGAGGAGTAATTTAGATGATACTGCAAAGTGGGTTTTAATGTTTGAAACTTCTATTACAGTACACAGGATAAGTGCAAGTAGTGTAATTAAAACCTGAAAGCGCCTGGGCTTTAAAACTCTTGCTGAACCTCATTAAAATGCATGTTTTCTCAATTAATCCAAACTTTTCCATTAAATACATAAAAACGCACTTTCATTCTTTGCAAATAAATCTCCACAGCACATATATTCAGGTTCAAACGGCTATTATATTTAGGTGGGTGGGGGGGGGGGCAAAGGACTGAAAGAGATTTGAGTAGATGCACGTATCAAAGGGGAGACGAAACACAGGAGAAACGCCCCTTCTCAGCTGCAGATCCCGTCACTGCATAAACAATTCAAGAATTTGAGATTGAAAAATCCCTAACTATTTTTTGCTTTCAAATGATACCAAAGTAGGCGAGAGCCCTGCTGGTCCGAGATGAGCTCCCTGTCCCGTACCTGTTGCGGCCACCTACAGTCCTTCCACACAGGCACGCTGCTATAGGCTCACAGAAAACCACTACAGAATAGAAACGATCACTCTTCCAAAACAGGTGTTGCAAATCTTATGCATTACTAAGTTTATTTCAACACTGGCTCAGGTAAAATATTAAAATGAGAGAATTGTTTATTAGTTATGAAAAACACTCAAAAAACTTTAAGTTCACACAAACTGAGTCTGTGGATGAAAGATAATCACAAAAAAGAAACTTTTGAAAATTTTACCAACATTCTTTATATGTGTATGTACTTTATGTAGTGAATAAAGTTCAAATAACAAGTACCTTTTATAAATGATTACCACATCCAGTGTAGAAAAATGAATTTTTCAAGAAAAGTTTTAACAACAAGCCAGTGAAAAAGCTATTACATAATTTAAAGAGTAAAAGGGATGTTTTAAGAGAGTTTCACTATAATTAACCAAAACTGGAGGAAAGTGACTCTAGCTAATTTAATTTTTAAGTAAAAATGGAAATTAAACATAGAGAATTTCTGTGAATTCAAAACATTGTTTAACACAAACAATAAACTGTTGCTTCAATGTTGAAAAAAATACGTAAGTCTAAATAGGTTCTAATTTTAGCTGAAATAGAGTTTACAATAGCAAAATCAAAATATTTTTGGTGGCCTATCTTAAAAAAAAAAAAAAAAGAAGTCTTGACAAGTTACAAGTTACAGAGCAAGAATCTTCTCTCCCCTCTAAGAACCACCTAACCGAATAGCTACAAAGCACTGCATTATTCTGCAGTTTTCCTTATAAAGTCAAAGTTTCTCTCATCTTTTTCCATGCAATATTTTTATTACATTTCTTTTTTTTTGTTATTGCATGACATGAGATACAAAGTCACTAAGTTGTTTGTGATTTGATTTTAGTCACACACGCATCCCTTCACCAGAGCACAGCTCCCACCACTAACACCAACTGCAGTCTCCCCACCTCCCCCCGGCTGTATGGCAGACACCTTTCCCCCTCTCTCTCTCTCTCTGTCTCTCTCCCTCTTGCTCTCCATCTCTCTCCCCACTCTTTCTCACTTCTCTCTCCCCCACACACTTTTCCACACTGTTTTTTGCAATACTGTTAAACTTATATAACTAACTTTGTCTTCTTGCAATACGTTTTAAAGGGGGAATTTATTCCTGTTTATAAGAAAATGCCTATTGTACACATTTTCACTATATATTTAATTCTCTAACACATAAGCCAAAATTCCAAAACCAGTTATTTTTATATAGAGAACAAAATGTCATCTTCAAAGAGAATTAGAACACAAAATATTTGAAATACTTTCCCAGAGTCATTTTTTTCTTGATAAGTGAATAGGAAATTCAATTACAAGTTAAAAAAATGTTTAAGTGGCAAATAAACAATATATCTTGAATAGATGACAAAGCAATATTCAGCAGACTCTGATATAATTGTTTGGGTAATCATTTAAATCTTACACAGAAAAATCCCATTGCAAGTATAAAAGCGTACATCTAGATAGCTTCCAAACTCAAACTTACCTATCCTACCAATATTCCTTAAAGCTGGCATGGCTTTTTACAATGATGATTAATATTTGGTATAAAGAATACATGCTTTTCTCTGGAAAGCATTTCTGAGATGTTAACAGTCATTACCTGTCATTTATGATCCAGTTCAGACAGAGATTGAGAGAGCTAAGGTTTTTGCACCTCTTGACAATTTCCATCACGGTTTCATTATCCAGTTCAGTGATATGACGTAGGTCTAAGCTGGAAAGGTTCCTTAGCTAATGAAACAAATGAAAGAAAACAACAATAAATGTCACATTTAATCTGAAAAACTATAAATATAATTTATCACAAGATAGAATGTCACTTAAACATGAGTGGAAATTAAAGTCCTTATTTAATATTTTACATACTCAATCGAAAATTAGTACAGAAATATGTGGTGACTACATAAATGGCAATAAACATGAAATTTAAACATCTTACTGGGCAGCATAAAAATCAAAAGTCACCAATCAAATATGTGGGGTAGTTACTTAATATCCATAATATAATAAATTTATATTTGTTGTATTATAAATTTATGTTTATTTTTATATTTATTATATGATAAATATATTTTATATAATAAATATATTTGTTTTATATTTATTGCATAATAAATTTATATCTGTTATATTAATTTATTAAATTAATATACTAATTTCCCTCTCACTGTTCAGTTTTAAACTTTATCTTCATTATTATTTTGCCATATCCTTATAGACTCACAATTTTTAAAACACAAAAACCTAAAAAGCTCATATATATGTATAAACTGTACTTCAAATTGTACCATTATGGGTTATTACGCCACCTTGCCAAAATCAAAACAAAACATTGTTTAATAAATAAAGATTTTCGCCATTTACCACCTGCCTCATTTCTCCAATTTCTCTATTCCTTTCCTGATGTTTCTTGTCTTCTCCCTGATGTTTAGTCTCCAAAGAAAATTAATAATGTCATTTACAGAAAGGTGATAGGATCTTAATTATCTTCCTCAAATAAGCTACATTTCAAGTAAGCTATTTTTGCTTAGTAACATGCAAAGAATTAATCTGGGGACATGCAGAGAAAATCACACTCTCCCTAAAGATGTCTATGGCTAATGTCACCATATCCGGCATTAGAGAGGACAGAGAGGATAAAAGTTACAGACTGTGAGATCAGGAGATTATCCTGCATTATCAAGGGAGCCCAATATAACCCAGGAGCCCAGAGCGCCTTCCTCTGCTAAATCCTGACTCGAGAGAGAAGGTGGAGGAGACATCTAAGAGACCAAGACAGATTCAGCCTACACTGGCTGCTCCAAGCATAAGCCACAGAAAGGAAGGGTGAACACAGAGGAGTCAGGAAATCCTTGTGACCTCTAGAAGCTGGGCGCGGGCCTCAGCTCTGGCCAATGGGACACCGCTGAGATCGAAGACAAGATGGAACCACGCCAGTGACTAGACGGGAACGTGACTGGTCCTCAGCCTCGGAAGCACACTGCGGGGCTCACACTGAGTTAGCGCAGCACCTCCAAGAGCTGGGCGTTCGGACCCGGGGCCAGCTGTCTGCCTCCCTTTAGGACCCCCTCACCCGTCCTCCTGTATCTGAGTCAGCAGCAGGCACGGGGTGCAGAGCTCAGCTGCCACATTTCAGACAAGAACTCCACGGAGCATGTAACCTCCTCCTTTCCTGCTCACCATACGGAGCCAGGCCAGCCTTACACGAAACAACAGTTTCTGCAGTAACCGAAGGAACAAAACAAAAAAAGAAACCATGAGAAGTAAAAATAAATAGCAAAGTAAGTTTCTGTCATCTTTCAGATACCACTCCTATTCCCCTGAAGCAGCGAAGGGTGCCCCGCTGCGCCTCCTGCCCTGCTCACTGCTGACACATGCCCTGTGTCCTGGAGTGACGCCTGGCTTGGCGGAGAGTGGACGGCCACGCGTGAGGCCAGGAGTCAAGTCCCCGCATCCCTACGACGGGAGAGGAAGCAACGGAGAGAGGCAGCGTACGTGACCGACTCTGCCAGTCTCGGCGTCCCATTAGCGACAGCTGCTGCCGCTTCTACGTGGACGCAGAAGCAGCTGTGGAGACCCAGACCCCCCGCACCCGCCCTCCATTCAGGGAGACCCCGTGAGGAAATGCACAGCTGTGGTGAGTGGAATCCCACGACTCAGAGCAGAGTCCGTGCCCATCAGTGGGGGGAGCTGCGGAGGGAGCGGCCAGCCCCTTCCCGGGCCCGGGGAAGGGAGATCTCGGCTGGAATTAAGGCCCCGCGCAGCTGACATTGGAATTAATCAAAAGCGACAAACCTGGACACGCTTGATCTTATCAACTGAGCGCTTGGGTCAGAGATCCACGCTGGCCACTCTGGGAAATGGCCTCGGAGACCTCCGGGGCTCCAGGGGGGAGAGAGCAGTGCTGCTCCTGACCAGAAGAAAGCGGGAACCCAGACTAGCACCTCTGAGGGCTCGGTTCTCCATCAGTGGCGTGAGCATGGTGGGAGCGCAAACAGAAGGCGGTGCGAAGCTGCAGAAGGCAGGCAGCGAGCACTGGGCTGCAGGGAACCGAACGGAAGGGTCTGCCCCCCACCCCCCAGCCAAGAGAGCAGGAACAGGTCAAATAAGAACTACACCTTGGTCTCGAGAGCTGGTTCTCTAAGCCAGGCAGGCTGCCGTGTAGTGACGGAAGGCCAACCAGAAGGGCTGGAGAGGGCTACTAGAGGGGCTGGGCGACCAGATGGGGGGCTGGGGATGGGGCCAGGCCAAATGGCCTTTGTGCTATACTAGCACTCGGGCCCCTCTTAGCCACCATACACCCCATGGCGGATGCCCCCTCTCTGCCTGAATAGGCCAATAAAGACGAATGGTCCACTCCGCCCTCAGTAGGTGGGAAGTGCTTCCGAGGAAGCCAGCTCACCCCCACGATGCCCCACTGCTCTTGTCAGCCTCGTGTCACAGGTAAAGGTGGGAAGGGTGTCTTGGGAAAACGGGTTCCATCGCAACAATCCCTGAGATGCTTACACCAGCCCACGGCTTTTATTAAATTCATGTTTTGTCAGCACTCATGAGTTTTCCACACATATCACCCTAAGTTTACTGGCATTTCTCTCACTGGAGATGTACTCTCTCTAACGCTCTGCACTGGGGTCTGGAGAAACAGTACAGACGGGAAGGCACTTGCCATCCACGCAGCCAACTCAGGGGTGATCCCCGGCACCACAAGAGCCCACCCCCCTCAAAAACACCCTGGCAGGAGTGATCCCTGAGCACAGCTGGGTGTGGGCTAGAAGCCCAAAACAAAATACAAACACTATTTCCCACTGAGGATGTAAAGGGGACAAACCAGTTTCCCAAGCCAAGTCTTCCTATCCAAGGCTAAGCAAAGACAAACTTGGCTGTGTGTGCCCAGACCCACCACTGTCCAATTTCCATTTATTAATGCTCGCCCTTAGTAACGTGCCCTATCTTGTTCTCCACATTAAAAGGTACACATCGAGTTTCGTAAAACACACATAATGTTTTATCTTTACGGAACATTTGTGACCCGAGCCCCCAACGCATTCTCATCAGTGCTGGGAACATGGTCTCTGGGCAGGCAAGAAGAAGCTGCCTCTCAACTGCAGAGGCCCAGTAGCTCTCGGGGCCCGTCTTCCAACAGCAGACCCTTGTCCGCATCAAGAAGCCTCATGTAAATAGACTCCATGAACGGGACCCAGAGGGCCGCTGGAAAACACTCTCCGGTTCAGAACTATTAACGCCTGTGACCGTGAGGAACGGATTCGGCCGTGTCTGTCCAAACGCAGCGGAACTCAAGTACAGCTGCCTCATAAGCATGCAGCCTCCCTCCCTTCCCTTCATCACAGCCCTAAGAAAGACCCAAAACACCAAAACTTTCACCATAGCTAATGTCTCTTAATGTGCATGTTTTGAGCCTTCCACAGTTTTGAGGCGAAGTCTTAGCTCTCACTTCTTCGCTTCTGGCACTGAAAAGTATCTCTTCATCACAACAGGGTGAATACAATTAAGACCACTGAACTATAGGCTTAAAATTTCTTGTGAAACTAAGCTTGATGTAAGTACAGTTTTGCAGAATTTTTTTTTTTCAAAAATCACTTCAACTAATAAGAGGTCACAATAAAATATACAAAGTTTAAGCCAATTCTGTTCCCTCCTATTAAAGAAGCAAACAAGAATCAAAGAGTTTTGACCATTTTTAGTGAATTATAACAAGAAACATAAAATAATAAATTATTGAGGGCCCACTATGGGGGCAGGCTTGAGGGGTGTTGGGAAAATTGGAACCAGTGGTGGGTGAGAGTGCAATGACGGTGGGATTGCTGTTGGAATACAGAATGTAACAGACCACGAGCAACTTTATAAAAATCAAAATTTTTTTAAACAGGTCTAATTTATTTGAGTGCAACCAATAGGGAGAGAGATATTGGCAAATTTTACTGTTAAGTAAAATCTCACAATTTGTAAAACCCTATAAATATATCCTACAAAACTGTTGGAAGAATGCAAGAGGCAACCACTGCAGTAACGATGTACATGTGATAAAAATCGAATCCCAGTGAATGGACTGGAGCTGTGAAAATGCTCTGCTCCGACCTGCTCTTGAGAGGAGGATCAGATGATGGTGCTGGAACATTTATGGCATACCCTGCCCTGTATGATTGTCCACAGGCAGAATATTTCTGACTCTCCCAGTGGCACACACACACTCATGGCTGGGGACCTTCCACGCAGCTACCACACGCCCACATGCCGCTGGTCCTGAGGAACACTAATGCCTCTCGTTCAATTAGGGCTCCTTCTCTCACAGGCTACTGAGTGCCACTGGCGATGATGATGTAGCCTTTCCCAGACCATTCTGGCAAGTTCAGAAATATGACAGTACCCACAGGCACTTCGAGGAGGCTCATTACCAGGAACTGGCATCACCGCGATGCACGGGCCACCTCCAAGCAATGGGGTATTTTTACTCAAACAACAGCTCTGTCAAATCCATCACTTTCCTCTCCCTGCTATGAAAATTTCATAATAGTGCCCTCCAGTGTTTCATAAAAAGCTGCCTAAACTAATTCTTCATGGTCTGAAATGAATCTGGGAAACTGACATTTTAATTAAACTGACTTTGCTTGTAAATTCACTAATATTCTTGGGCCATACAAGTCACAGAAGATTTGAATTAGCAAAGTCATGCAACCATGATCTTCTACTTTATTTCAATTCTTAAGCATTCAGCAAGGCGTTTTAAAAGAAACTCAAATCAAAATGTGGATTGGAGATAACCGAGTTTCAGTTTGATAAAGCTTTTATTGGAGAAAAATGCTACTTATATCCAGTTCATGTTAAAGACTTAAGCTTCGTCTATGAGTAGCATGGCTATGTATTAATTTAAACATAAAATGAGGCACTAAAATGTGACCTAGGAAACAAACTTGGAAGAATACAAAAAAAAACACGTCAAACAGCTTCCACATTTTCTTCAGGCCCCAGAAATTAAAATATGAAACAAAATCCTCAATTAAGCAGATCTACTACAGGAGATGAAGCAACATAAGACAACCCAAGTACCTTGGTAAAGGCAGGAGGGAGGTACCGCCATTTCAGACTAAAGATGACAATTTCTGTGAAGCCAGCTGGAGGTAATAATTTTTGAAAAGAATAAAAACTTCTGTCTAGTTAAATGTGCTCAAATGTCAATTAGCAGTAACTGACTTCCTGTGAGTTCTGCTTTGGGGGAGACAGTGGGTTTCTGAGGAATCAGTTGTTATCTTTCAGGAACAGAGTCAAGTCACAGCCTGAGATAAGGGTCGTGCAGAAGACAGTGCTAATATGGGGGGCCATCGACCGGCGCCACATCTGTCCATCGGCAAACACCTGTCAGCTCACTGGAGGGCCCTCACAGAAGAGAGCAGAGGCACAGGAAGACAGAGGGTCAGAGGACGCAGCGGGACGGATGGCAGAGAGATGGCACTTGCTTCCTAGTTTACATCCCAGCAGCACGTGGCTGCTCGCGCCCGCCAGCATCGTCATGGGGCTTGTGAAGTCAATCGCCACAAAACCCTCCTTCGGCGAGAGAGCAAAGTGTTCCAGTTAAGTGAGGCCTGAAAGAACGGAGCTAGGCAGCCACCAGAAATCACAGCCCGGAATAGGGGTCCAGAGCCCCTGGAGTCAAAGTTTTCCTGACAACCATAGCAAAGGGTGAGACTAAGAGAAGGAGCACCGAAGAACAGAGTTTTCTGACTGGTTCCTCCACAATTCTCATTTCAAGGAGCCCTCGGGAGGCTCCCTGGAATGAGAAATCATTCCTGCTGGTGTGTTCTGTCTAGGTCCCACACAGACATTTCTGAATTTACTGACTGTTTCAGTAGCCCCGCCCCCCTCCCTGCGCAGGTAAAGGCACTGTCCCGCATCCTAACTTACGATTTCAGGCTCACTCATCGTTGGCCTTTCCGGAATAATCCTCTTGGAGCTCCCGCCCCTTGGGTACGCGTTTAGCAATCTGTTTCTGCTCCCGACTGTGGTCCTGTGGCTCCAGGGTGGGGACTGAGACGAATAATGCACCCGGATAAAGCCTTCCCGAAGCAGAGTAACATCATTCAAAGGGTACACGAAGACTGAAAACTGCCACGTGACTCTTCCAAGCTCAGCAGGAAGACTGTGCCCGCTGGAGGGAGGAGGAGAGTGGAGCTGGGGCACGCCAGCCCGTGCTGGCCTCGACACTGAGCAGAACTTGGCCGGCCAAGCTGTCACCAAGGGCTGCACCTCGGCCTGGTGTGCGCTCCCACCCACGCTGGTGAGTCGCAATCAGTGCATCAGGTGAACCCCCGTGGCAGCTCAGAGGACTGAGAACTTCCACAGAACTCAGAGCTTGGAAAAGCCCAAGACTGTCAGAGACAGTAAAGCCAGTGAGGTGTGGCCATGAGCGAGGAGCCCCCGGGTGCTCGGGACTTCCCACACACATGGCAGGCGCTGTGCTAGTTCTCTGGAACCTTCTTCACGCACTCCTTCCACCACTGCCTTCCTCGTCACCCTCGTCACAGGATCTGCAAACCCAAGGCCTGCTCAGTCCTGCCGAGCTTTCCAGGGTTCCTTCCCACCCACCGAGTCATTCTCCTTGCAACTGTCCCACCGAGCAGACTCTGACCCGTTACCCCTCAGGAAAGCCTCTTTAAGGAGTACTGACCTAGAGATGCCTCTAGACCCCGCGCCAGGCTGAGTCTCATCCGGGGCATCCCAGCCGAGGGGTTAGCGGGGGAGAGGATCGAATCCCCACCCCCACCCCACAGAGCCCCAGCACCCAGCTGCTTCCAAGCTCGCGGCCAGACTCCACAGGCTCTGGAGGACTCTCACATGAGAACGAATCTGCTGAACAACCAGGTATACAGGTTTCGTGACCGAAATGTCCAGGCTCTCAGTCTGGGAGGGGCACCCTTCCCACCCCTGTTCTTCTGGGAGCCTTGCAGGCATGTCCACCAACTGCCTCTGGCGCCATATAAGCTCATTAACGGCCATGGTCTGGACACCCAGAGATAAATCTTAGAAGACATCAAGAGGCTGCAGAGATGCCTCCTGACCCCAGAGTCACTGTCCAGTTAAAAAGTTAACTCTCGCTGTATCACAATATTTAAAATCTTAGAATTACTGGAGTATGACATCCCAGTCTGTGCCACTGATATACCAGGATAAGCACGTATCACAGGATGGGATGTAAAGTAGAAGGCAACCCATCTCAATCTGTGTGTGTGTGTGTGTGTGTGTGTGTGTGTGTGTGTGTGTGTGTGTGTGTGTGTGTGTGGGAGACAGAGAGACAGAGAGACAGAGAGACAGAGCACACAGGGCTCAACCTGTAACAACATGTTAGTAATCCTTAGCACAGGGCTAAAGACCTTAATGGCTGCGGGGTGAGATATAACAATCTTCACACAGTTTCCTCTAAGGAAACTTTTGGGGATCATTTTTAGCATATCAGTCAAAGCAAGCAACACAAAATAAATTATTTAGGGCCTGCTTTTGAGACAGGCTTGGGTGGTGGTGGAAAGATTTGAAACAGTAGTGGTGGGAAGGTGTAATAGTTGGAATACTGAATGTAATTACTCATTATGAACAACTCTTTTTGAAAATCTAAAATAAAAAATAAATAATACTGACCCTACCTCCCATCATTAGGAATCAAACCATTTCAAAATTAAAACTGGTTCTGCAGCATAAAAAAAAAAAAAAATTCAGAGCTTGTCTCCCAAAGTCCATCGCTATATGTGGAAGACAATCGCTTGCCTTCACTGTCCATCGCTACTGTTCCCTGCAATCTGTTAAGTTAGCTCAAATCTGATTAGGCCACATTTGGACAAACTTTCCTCACTGGGCTGTGCAAACAGCTCATTCTCTAGCAAATGCCCTCACTGCCTGTTTACTTTAAAGAGAGGGAAAATTCATGAGTCTTGAAATGCCTTAACTGGCTTCACACAGACTATCACCCAGGCAGTCCCCAGCACAAGATACTCACTGGACAGGAATTGTCACTGCTCAGAGCTAAGGGACCAACTTTCTGTTCCTGCATAACCAGAGGGATCTTTCCTTGCCCATGTGCTGCAGAGAATTAGGATGGCCTGGAAGGTAAACTGTGAGTTTAGTCATGAATCTCCTAGGAGATACTTAATGGAAGCGATGTGGAATCAGATGAACCCTTTAAAGACCATTTCACTTCAATGTCCACAAATCAAGTCTCAATCCCATGAGTTGTACCAAATGCAAATTATACCAAATCTTATGTTTTTAAATATGATGCCTCCACATATAAACTTCACTACTATTAAAAATATTAAAAAAAATTTAATCCACTCATTCCATGCAATTAGAGGTCATTGTGGAACAAGGATACAAAAACCTCTATTTACATTGTTTTAGGTAAAATAAACATTTTTGAAAAACCTCTGTAGTTGTCAAGAGTTTTGATATGTGTGGCAGGAATTCTGAGGACTTCACCAAAATTTCAATCACTGTCTTGTGCTGCAGAAATGAGAATTTCTTAATTGGATTTCTGCTTCCGAGTAGACCAACGAGAATGGGTGCTCCTCTCCCCTCCACTCTGGCAGACAGTGTAGTGTTTAATTGACTTTTTCTAAGCCTCTTCCTGCTTCAAACCCCCTTCTTTCTCCACACAAGAATTCTAGAACTTGTAACAAATTACAAACACAGCAGCTTGAAGTTTGCAACACTAAGAAGCTTTGTCACTTTTTACCCAGCAGGAGCTAAGAAACAGAACTTCTCATCAATTAAAAATGAAAACACTCACACTGTTTCACTTAAATAAGTGAAAAACCAAAAGTTAAATAAATGAAGGATAAATGAGGTCAAAACTGAGTGTGAGCAAGGAGAGGGGCCTGCATCTAACTGGACTGATCTGGCCTATTCCTTTCACGTTCTCCTTCCAACTTCAGAGAGCAACTGAAAAATAAGCAGCTCGTGGGGCTTTGAACCATTCCAGTCTCTCACATCCATATACCTCACTTTCATGTGGCAAAATTTCATAAATATAGTCTCCATGAGTGTTACAGCATTATTTGCAGAAGCAATAAAGTAACTGACATGCCAGCCCACGAACAAAGGATGTCAAACCCGGGCAAGTGACCTGCGCATCGCCTCTGACCTTCATAGTCACTTACAACAGAACAGCCAGGGTGAAGCTGCAGCGGGAAGAAATGGCGTCACTGGCTTTGAAGGTAAATAGTCCGGCATGTACTTCTATTTTCTTGCTTTTGGAGTTACAGAATTGGACCCTACACTGAAGCATCTCTTTCCTTCCTTTCTTGCTTTGTAGTTCAGAGTATGTAAATGGGATTCATCTTCAAATCAACAATCTTTTAACCATAGGACCAGAAAGATAGGACAGAGGGTCAAACACTTGCCTTAAGTGCCGCTGACCCAGGTCTGAATCCCCACTTCCTAAATGGTCCCTCAGCACTGCCAGGAATGATACTGGAGCACAGAGTCAGGAGTCAGCCCTAAGCACTGCTAGAAGTGGCCCCACCCTACCTCCACTCCCCCAAGCCCCCCCCCCAAATCCCTTAGCCTTAAATTTTCACTTCTGAGCCTCAGACTAAAAGCTACCTAACTCCACAGTCTGTGCCCACCTGCTGCTCTGAGAATTTGAGTCCCAGGGACCTGCAGCACAGGGGACACTTAGCACAGCCGCGTGCCAGCTCTGCCTCCGGCACCCCCAGGGAAGGTCCTACACATGCACCGACACAGGGACGCCCGTCAATGGCACCTGAAGATGCTCTCTGGGGGGTCAGCCCACAGATCTGGACCAACCTACATGGCCCAGGAAGAACATACCAAACCTGGGCATCCATCAGTCATTTCCTGAACCCCCAACAGCCAAGTCATTTTATTAGAAAAAACACTGCAAAACGTCCACCTCGACCTCACTCTTCCTTCCCCCTTTTGCTGAAAGTTCCTTTGAAAAGGCCTCGAGTCTCCCTTCTACATGGAAGACAGATCTGATGCTAAGAGACAAAGTATGTCAATAAATCCACCCTAACTTCTGTATCTGGGCATGAATTAAACAGGCTGAACCAAAAATATCAGATGACCTCTAATGGTATAGTGAGAAAAGTTACAAAATCTCATCCTAAATCAGTGAGAATGCAGATTTGGGGGTAAAATATTATTTCTTCCACAATTTTCACTTCTGGCCCTTCAACTGCCTTCATTATTCAAGGAGCCCTTCAGGCTGGGGGCATTAGGACCACACCTTGCCCAATGCCCAGTGGTGCATCCCGGTAGTGCTTCAGGGAATAGATGCAGTAAGAGGGATTGAAAGGGGCTGGCTTTGTGCAAGCACCTCAACCCCGACTCTCTCTCCAGTCCCTCCAAGTACGACCGCGCACTCCAGTCACTCTCGGTAATGAAATAATGAAGTTTTCTGAATAAAAAAAAAACAATTTTAGACAATTCAAATATTTTAAAGGAAACTTCATCATCATCATCATCATCATCATCATCATCATCATCATCATCCTGTTGATCGTCGAATTTCTCGAGCGATCTCAGTAATGTCTCCATTCATCCTAGCCCTAAGATTTTAGCAGAGCTCCTGCAGCCAAAGACCTCCGGAGCCTAGCCACAGCCATGCTCAAGGCCCCTCTCCACACGTTCGGACAAGCCTCACCCATGAAGGTACTGTCAGAGGCACCCAGGTGTGTGGGACCTGGGACTGGGATCTCCAAGCCTGCTCGGATCAGGACTAGGCCTCTTCTGCCCAAATTCCCCATTTTCCAGTAGCTAGGTGGTCACACCCAGGAACTGTTCCCAGCGCCATGTAATCCCACCAATGGCCAACATCCAGGGACTTAAAACCAAGCTCCCAGAAGAGAACGAGGCAGAGCGCCTCTTGCCCGCGCACCTGGCTGTCTTTCCCGGGGCCCCAGCTTCCCTTCCCGCCCCGAGCAGAAAGGAAACTTAAAGATTTACATTAAAATCCAAGTCAGAAACTCTACTGTACCAAATCCGTTTTATTTTGGGGAGGTGGAGCAAGTCCCACACCCAGTGTGCTCAGGGCTAACTCCCGGCTCTGTGCTCAGGAATCACTCCTTGTAAGCTCAGAAGACGATGGGGTGCTGGGGACTGAGCCCAGGTCAGCAGCAAGAAAGGCAAGCTCCCTGCCCCAGTGCCCTTGCTCTGGCCCCTGATCCCAGACCTTTTACTTAGTTTTAGCTTTATTCTATAGCAAGAGTTAGAAGAGGCAACAACGTTCAGTTTACAATATATTTGACTTTGCAATTGCTACACTGGAATTCCAGACTATCCTCAGCACGCTTAATGTTAAAACCTAAAAATTATTATCTAAAATTCTAGATTAATGATTGTGTTAAAGGTCAGTAACTTTTTAAAATGGCAATCAGAATAAAGGTCCACGTAGAGTTTTCCTTGACAGTATTTAACACAACATGAATAAAATTATCAAAATAAAATGATATAAAATTTGCCAAAGTAAACTAAAAAAAAATTCTTTTAACACTGATATACATATTAAAGAACTGATACAAAATCTTATTCTGTTATCCTTTTCCGTCAAGCAATTTGTTTTCCATTTGAACCAGTTGAAAATTCTACTCCTAGCAGAATTTAAAATGACAATATCTAATATAAAACTAAGGTAAGGTTTTAAATGACAATGTCTGGAATACAATTAAAAGAAAGTTTAACGTGTCAACCTACACTTTAACTTAACGTTATGCTTTATGCATCAGATACTTCCTCACATATTTCAAAAGTATGACTAAGATTCTCAAGATATTTTTAAATGATTTTATATTTGTACAAAATATAACTTAGCTACGTAATAATTCAAATAATTAATTCACAACTTAGTCAAATATTTTTCTTTACATGGGTTTATGTGACTTAGTATTACAGATGTAGCACTGAAAATATTGAAGTTAATTTTGCTAGGAGCAAAAGTAAAAACTATCTCCTTTATCTAGCCCTCTGTCCAATCTTGGGGCTTTGATCGTGGCTTGATGACTTCAATATTTTTAACTGTCATATAGCTAGCTGCCCAATCTCGAGCTAGATCTTGTCTAGACTCAGGTAAGAGGGAGCCTCAAAAAGGGTCAAGTCTAATTTAAACCTAACAATATTTGCCTTTGATCACCATTGTTGCAAGATTCTCTGAGAGGAAAGAATGATCAGGTCTAGCCTTTGAAATATACTCTCAGACCCAAATGACACAAGAAAATTTAGCACTCTGGAAATAACCAGGAAAACAGAAACCACTACAAGTATTTGTAAACCACATGCAGAGAATTCATCAAGGCAACTGGGAGTTCTAGAGAAGTATAGGCTCCAAGGACACAGAGAGATAGCACGGCGAGTGGAGATCAGCCTCTTGGGAGCTGGAGAAACAGAACAGCAGCTAAGTGCTCGCCTTGCCCGGTCAGACCCTGCTCAATCCCCAGCACCACCACCGTCTGCTTTCAGGAGTCATCTCTGAGTTTAGTCAGGAGTAAGCCCAGAGCACTCTGGATGTGCCTCCCCACAACCCAAAAAAGGGACAGTAGCAGCATCTCAGTTACTGGAACTCACAGATTACAGTCATCCAAAACAGGCTGAGGTGGCGGAGGATCTCCCAAGGCTGGAAATTACGGCTCTGCCATATAAAAGCATTGCCTTCCCATGGGGGAAATAGAGGCACTGCCAAAATACCATAAGCAAGAGAGACAAAGAGATGCTGCCTTTGACTTTCCTGCCTCCCAAAAGACACAGCCTGTAGATAATGAGGCCTTCTGTGCCCCCAGAAAAGTGCTCCTAGAGAAAGAAACCAAGAGCAGAAAGAACTAGCCAAAAGTAAAGAAAGGAAGAGGCGCCCACTTCCAGCAGTCCTAGCTTGTGGGATGCTTTCTTAGGCACAGGACATTGTTTCGTTTTTAAAGACATAAGATAGACAGCCAACTGCATGTTGAAAAAAATAATGCCTTTGATCAAACATAGGAACCAAGCGTTTCCTCTACGGAACGTAACAGGAAGAACTGCCACGAGAGTTTCACTTGGGGGAGAGAGACGATGGTCTATCATCTCCCTGGGATGCAATCAGCTGAGGAACAGAAAAGAAAGCAGAGATGTTCCAGATAAAGACACCATCATCAACAGCCTTGGTGTAAATGCTGGTGACACCTGGGGGCTGCCAAGCAAACCTTTGTGGCGCTCAACTGCTTGTCCTTAGGAAACCTCACTGGGCTTGAGTACCAGACCAGAGAGTTAGGGAAAGGAGGGGATTAAAACCAAAGCTATTCCAAAAATTATTCTGAAAAGTAACAGGAGCATAAAAAATACATAAATAAATACGCAGCCCAAATTCTGGCTACATTTTGAGTTTCCATGCTAAAATTTCTGAACACATACTCCCACTGTGTCCCTGAATAACTGCCAACAACACGAGACCTACGATGGGAATGAACTCCCCAATTCCACAGGGCCTGACCACAGTATCCAATGAAAGATGCAACATCACTGACCTTCCTTTCAGTATCCAGAGGTCTGACAAGGATTGGGGCACATGTCTAACAATCTTAAAAATCACAGTCATTAAGCAAAAACTGTAAAGAAAACTCAGGTCATTTGGATTCTCCTATTGACAAGTGACACAGCTCAGCGTGTGCTAAGTACACGACAGATTACTGCCCAGGTGCAGGCAAAGTAGGACTTTACAAAGCAGATAAATCAAAACTAAAATACTGTTATAGATTTAATACATGTTTAGAACTATTAACGTGAATAGAACTGTCAATGTTTTAAATCAACTGGAAGTTTCTACATAAACTGAATTCCATTTAACTCCAATTCTCGATGCCTGGGAATTTAAAAAACATTTATTTTACATTGATGAATTAATAGGTCTGATTCCTATTTTTATGCTTAGCGGTGTACCTCTTGTTCAGTTACATTCTAACTTCTTCTCATTAAGCACCGAGTCTGGTTTCTGTAATATAGGCAGTCTTTGGGGAATTTAGAGAAGAAATCCCGTCCATGTCCAATACATTATTTACTTATAAGCCACAAGTCTGGGCAAAGTAAATTCACATAGATATTTAATAACATTGCTGTCAAAAACCAAGCAGTATGACTGAATTTGTAAGTGAAATAAAGAAAGACAGCGCAATCTGCTAGTATCTTTCTGGCTTAGACTGACCTCACGTGTTAGAGACCAGATAAAATCAAAATCTTTATTACAGAAACACTTGCAACAAAAACCACAAACATAAAAATGTATGACAAAATTTCAAGGAACAATGAATTGAAGATATTAAAAGTAAAGGGCAGAGAGATGGCACAGCCCGGCGGCCCGTGCATTGCACGCCAGCCTCAGCCTCTACCGCCAAGCACGACCCAAGACGGCCAGGAAGGATCCCCGAGCACAGAGCCAGGAGGAGAGCCCTGGGCACCGCCAGTTGTGGCCACCTCCTCTACTCCATGCCATCCCCCCAGATAATATTTAAAGCCAATGGGACCAAAGAGACAGTGCAGGAAATAAGGCACTTGCCTTGCATGGGATGGAAGTTCAATACCTGAAAGACCACCAGGTGTGGCCCAAAACCCTGCTTCCCAAAATGATTTTATATATATATATATATGTATATATATAGACACACACACATATATACGTATATATGTATATATGTATATGCATATATGTATACACACACATATATGAAGTCAATACGCAGCAAAGGCTATTTCAAAAAGACTGTCACTAGTGTTCAGGTGGGAGTGAAGGGAAAGGGAAGGGTGCCAGGGAATCGAGTTACACTGTGTGGCCCCTTTAAATCTCACCTGCCCAAGAGGAAGCAACAAAACAGAGCTGTGGGTAGGGGGCATATAAGATTTCCTTGAGGTCTTGTCTGTGCCCCAGCATGCAGCAGGACAGCAGCAGAGAGGGGGAGCAGCGCAGGGGGGCGCGAGGGCGCCAGAGGCTGGAGCTGGCCGCTGAGCACTGAGAGGTGGGTCCGAGAGAAAGGCTTGGGCATCGGGAAGGACCTGGAACCACCTCAGCTATAACTTCATAAATACCAGGTGCTCGGTATACAGAAATCGTCATTACATTATTCAAGGGCCCACATAATCGCGGGTTCAGTTTTGGTGATATATTCTGCTAATACACCTGGTGAATGTCAGTAGGATACATACTGGAACTAGCACATGCATCAAAAGATAGGACTGTTACTGAATGGATATTACTGGCACAACGGTGAGAAGTTCTGCAATATTGCTTTGCAGATTTGGTCTGTACTAAGAAAAATAAAAATCATAGTCACTAATTGGGACAAAAATAGACATTCTTCAAAGAAATGGAACAAGCACTCCTGAAATTCATATGGAACAATAAGCCCCCACGAATAGCTAAATCAATTCTTGGGAAAAAGAAAATGGGAAGAATTAACCTCCCCAATTTCAAACTCTACTACAAAGTGGTAGTAATTAAAACAGCATAGTACTGGAACAAAGGCAGAGCTGCAGACCAATGGAACAGGGTTAAATATTCTGACACACCACCCCAAATATATGATCATCTAATCTTTGATAAGGGAGCAAGAAATGTGAAGTGGAGCAACGAAAGCATGTTTAACAAATTGTGCTGGCAAAACTGGACAGTTATATGAAAAAAAAATGGACTCAGATCTCCAGCTATCACCATGTGCAAAAGTCAGATCAAAATGGATTAAAGACCTCAACATCAGACCAGAATCCCTAAGGTACACTGAGGACAAGGTCGGCAAAACCCTCCAGGACATTGTAGGAAATGGTACCTTCAAAGATGACACACCACTGGCCAAGCAAGTGAAAACAGAGAGAAATAAATGGGACTACCTTAAACTAAGAAGCTTCTGCACCTCATAAGATACAGTGACCAAAGTACAAAGACAACCTACAGAATAGGAAACGATATTTACCCAATACCCATCCGATAAGGGGTTGATATCAAGAATATACAAGGCACTGGTCGAACTCCACAAGAAGAAAACTGCCGACCCAATAAAAAAATGGGGTGATGAAATGAACAGAAACTTCCCCAAAGAAATCCAAATGGCTGAGAGGCACATGAGAAAATGCTCGACATCACTAATCATCAGGGAGATGCAGATCAAAACAACAATGAGATACCATCTCACACCACAGAGACTGGCCCACATCCAAAAAAAACAAAAGCAACCGGTGTTGGCGCGGATGTGGGGAGAAAGGGACTCTTCTTCACTGCTGGTGGGAATGCCGACTTGTTCAGCCCTTTTGGAAAACAATATGAACGATTCTCAAAAAATTGGAAATTGAGCTCCCATTTTACCTAGCAATACCACTCCTGAAAATATATCCCGGAGAAGCAAAAAGGTAAAGTAGAAATGACTTTGCATTTCTATGTTTATTGCAGCACTGTTTACAATAGCCACAATCTGGAAAAAACTGGAGTGCCCAAAAACAGATGACTGGTTAAAGAAACTTTGGTACATCTACACAATGGAATTACTATGCCGCTCTTAGAAAAGATGAAATCATGAAATTTGCATATGTGGATCAACATGGAAACTATCATGTTGAGTGAAATGAGTCAGAAAGAAAGAGACAGACATAGAAAGATTGCACTCAGATATGGAATATAATGTAGCAGAGAGGTACGAGCTGGCAATGATGCAACTTCTGGCAGAAATTTCTCTGGACTTAGTTACTAAAATACAGAAATCCAAAACCTCGCAGCCACTACTGTGGCCACACCTCATATCTCTTCATTCTCAGCAATGGAAAACAAATTATCAAATGCTTCCTTTCCAGCAGGTCTGACATTGGCGGTGGGGGGGGGGGAGACTCCAAACAATAATAGTGAGTTTTTTGTTGAAATATTGAATGTAATCAAAGTAAAAAGAAAGTAAAGTGAAATTTATCAGCTACACAGGCAGGGGTCGGGGGTGGGGGCGGGGGGGAGGTTTACTGTGGTTCTTGGTGGTGGAATATGGGCACTGGTAAAGGGATGGGTGTTTGAGCTTTGTGTAACTGAGACTTAAGCCTGAAAGCTTTGTAACTTTCCACATGGTGATTCAATTAAAAAAAAAAAAGTAGAAGAATACAACAGCAAATCCTCCTGACTCTAAAATTATTTTATGAAAATAATAGCTGAGTTTTCCGCATGTAAAAGAAATCACTATATAGCCCTCATGAGACTGCAGAGAAAAGTGGGTGGGGTGAGGAGAGGTCATGGCGGGGGCGGGGAAATGAGGTGCAGATAACAGTTATTAGTCTCAACAGTCAGCATTTGTACTAAAGTAATAAAATTAAGATTTATCGTAAAAACATCATTTCACATTTTATCGTAATGAGCGAATTTTCAGTGGGTTTTCAGAGGGGCGGAGTACAGAGGCCCAGAGGGAGGGGAGGTGTGTTCGCCTCCTGCATTCCAGGCAAGTCCACACGGAAACCTGTATTAATTTACACAAAAACTGACACTGTCTATACCACTGTCATCCCGTTGTTCATCCATTTGCTCCAGCGGGCGAGTAATGTCTCCATTGTGAGACTTGTTGTTACTGTTTTTGGCATATCGAATACACCACGGGTAGCTTGCCAGGCTCTGCCATGCGGGCAAGAAACTCTCAGTAGTTTGCTGGGCTCTCCGAGAGGGGCGGAGGAATCGAACCCGGGCTGGCTGCGTGCAAGGCTAATGCCCTACCTGCTGTGCTATCGCTCCGTCCACAAAACTGACAAAAGGGCAAAATCCAGATGAATCACAAACAGAAAGAAATCCCACAGAAATCCCGAGCACCAGCTCCGCCAGGAAACACCCATGATGCCGCACCCCAACTCTGTCACGGGCCAGCGCTCTCCTCACCTGGAGAGGCAGCTGGGCGCCACACTGGCTCTCAGTCTCCACGCTCCCTGCCCCTGGAAACCAACGCCTGAGAGCTCCACCCACCCAGAGCCAACAGACTGAGAGAAAACCATCCAGCCATTTCTTCTCGAGACAGATGGACAGACCCGCCCGGCCAACACCAGAGGCCTCGCAAGCAAGCCACACCCCACAGAGAGAAGGCAACCTGAGGAACCCCAAGCACAGCGGCCCCGAGCAGGCCTCACTGGCCAGGCAGCGACCCAGCCAGCGCGAGGCCTGCCAGTCTCTGCTCCCAGACAGCCCAGAGCTCTCACTGTGGGGCTTTGTTCGAGGACAGGAACCAGGAGAAATAACTATAGACAATGACAATAACCTACGTGACATACACAGCACAGAGATTCCGTAGGAAGAGAGAAAGGAGCAATTCTTTTTGGAAGAGATAAAACTTTCCCACAGTGCAGAGAGAGTCAGGCTGAGAACTGAAGTTTCAACTCAGAATGAACCCGGGGAGACAGACCCTGAAACACATCACAATTATATTGGCAAAATAGCAGGGCTGGAGCGTTAGCTCAAGGGGCCAGAGAAGGTGTCTTACACGCGCAAGACAAAGGCTGACTTGTGGCCCTGCATGGCCAGGCCAAGCACCCTGGGCCCTCAAGCAATGGAGAGGCCCAGCAAAAACAGGTAAGAAATAGAAGACTGTCCGAGATGAAAAGAGAATCTCAAACACAATAAGAGAAAAGTCAAGAGTTACCAACAAGGGAACCACCGGAAGACCATCAGAGATTTCACCACAGAAGGGAGAGCCTGAGCTGTACCCAGTGCTGCGGGAAAGCCAGGAACACTCAACCCAGCCAGACCATCACCCAGAGGCAGAAGGAAGGGCTTTGCCGACAAGCCACCGGAACAGGATTCTTATCGCTAAACCAGATCTCCAAGGAGGAAAAAAAAAAGGGGGGGTGGTGGGATGTCCATGGGGCTTTCTGCCCCTTTCTTACTGAATCACCGTGAGACACACAGTCACAAAGCTGTTCATGACTGGCTTTCAGTCATACAATGGCCCAACACCCGTCCCTTCACCAGTGCACATTTCCCACCCCAGTGTCCCCAGTTTCCTTTCCACACCCCCCACCCCAGCCTGACTTTGGCAAACAAACCAGACACAGTTCTCTCCGTTTCCCTCTTCTCTCTCCTTCCTTCCGCTTCCTCCTGTCTCTTTTCTCCCTTTCCCCCTCTCTCCTTTTCCCTTTCGGCTCTGCAGCTGCAATTCTGTTCCTGAATGGCTATCATGCTTGTCCCTCTCCCTCCTTTCGGCAGTCCTTGTCCAGAGTGAACATTTCCAACTGTCACTGTCATACGGTCCCTTCTCGGTCCTAACTGCGCTCTCCTCCCCCATGTCAAGCTTCCTGCCCTGGACCAGTCTTCCCAGCCCTCGTCTCTACTGTCTTTGGGTATTAGTCTCATGCTTCGTTAGAAAGCACTGTTTATTTCTGTCTTGGGGCTACACCTGGCAGGTGCAGACACCACCTGCTCAAAGCTTACTCCTGACTCTGTGCTCAGGGATCACTCCTGGTTATGCTCAGGGGACCTTTGGGACTGAAACCCATGCCAACCATTGACCTATCTGCTGTGTGATCTCTTCAACCAAAGGGCATCTAAGAGAAAAACAAAACCCCACTTAAAAGTAAAAAGTGAGGTTTCTCTATTTTATAATGCACAAAAATATGGGAGAGAAGGAGAATGATCAAGACTCAATTTCCAAGTTAACCAATTCCTCCCTTGCTACTGCCGTTCTGTTAAGTTTAGGGAATGTGAAACCTCTGATATTTTATTTTTCAGTTCTAAAGTTTGTTTCTTTAAACAGATCTCTTTTAACCTGGAGAAATTTGATGAGAGTATTGGGTCACTGGATGTAGTTCCTTTTTATTTATTTGTCTTTGGGCCATACCTGGCAGTGCTCAGGGCTTACTCCAGGTTCTGTGCTGAGGAATCATTGCTGGCGGAGCTCAGGGGACCATATGTGGTGCCAGGGAACAAACCCCGATGGATGTAGTTTTAATAGCCGTCCGAGATCATTTTGTTCGTTTCAACAAATCAGGCTTGAGATTATTGATCTTTTCTTTTAAGAGTAGGCCATGGTGCCCTCATTCTTTTGTTGAATAATTTTGACTATATATAGGTATTTTTTGTCCTGAGCCTCTAGGTTCTATATTAGTTCTCTAAAATTCTTGGTTTTTCTTTATTTTCAATTTTAAGTAAATTATACTCACCGTAAGAAGTCTACTTCTTGGGCAGAAGCTCCAATCTCTGCTCAGTTCTTTTATCCCTCAACTGGACTGTTTCACTCTGAACTCTATGTAATTTAGAGGGCAATATGATAACCTGGACAGTTTAGCAGCATAACCGGGTATAAGCTACGACCACTGTCTCCAAGCTCCTACTTAAGCACTACCTTAAAACTGTACATTCATTGTCTCACACTGACTTTCAAAGGCCAGGAAGATGTCAAGGTTTCTGATGGAGCTTTAGCCTCTACCCCTCAAAGTGCCCTGCCTCTTTATTGCTGAGTGTATCCTGTCCTCAGAACCATTTTAAAGCTGTAATTTTTCTCTTCTAAGTCTTCAAATCTTCCCGCAAATCTGCCTGCACGTCTTGTTTCGTGTGTATATTTTGCCAGGTTATAGTTGTTCATCCAGAGTGCTAATGCTACAGAAATCACTTCAACATGGAAGCGTTCTGTCTCACTTCAAAAATGTACTCCTTAAAACTGTGTAAGAGTTAGCAGAACACAGTTCTCTCCTACTGCATCACCTCTTGCTTCATCGGCCATCTGCTCACAACTCACGACCCACATCAGCCTTCCGGAAAGATCTCCTTTTAGTGCCACTTTACCTGCAAATTTTGCCTAATGTTCCCCTAAGTCTTTATTTACATAGCTGTTCATGAGCATTAAATTATAACTTGACATGTAAAAAAATAAATAAAGCCACAGAATATTTCAATTAAAATATAAAGTAACGTGAGCACAAAAACTTAAAGAGAGCTAAAACTATCTATTTTTTGACAAATATTTTTCTCCTTTAACTCCCTTTCAATGGATTTTGGCTCTACGCCAAACTTCTCCATGACTCTAGACTGCCGTAGATGCCAGTAACATCATGTTACAAATTGGAAACTGAGGAAAAGAGATAGGGTGATTTGCCTAAAGTCAATCAGTAGCTCTAATAACAGCAAATAATGGTTTGCTAAAGTGCCCATGAGAAAATCTATCAATGGATGTCACCAGGACTAGGGGCTCATTGCAAGCTGTCCATACTCTGTTACTGCTCAGCTCCTAACTACTGAGAAGCTGAAAGGAATAAAATACAATAAAATACAGATATCCTTCCCAAAACGCTAACTGCATCCTATTCAATAGGGAATAGTTCGAAACTAGATGAATTTAAAAGCAAGTATTTTCCACACCTCAAATTGGTATTTTGTCAATTCAACTTCAGCAAGTTACCCATAATTAATTAGAAACAAATGAAATTATAATCTATGGCCAAACAACAATAGTACCCCTATAGAAGAAAATTACTGTCGTCTTCCTTTGAATAAGGTATTTTAATTGATCAGCTTTTTGGAAATTTGAAAGGTAAGAAAGTTCATCTTTCATTTCTGGTCTCTGAATAAACAAGAAAAGGAAGATGAAAATTGAGTTAGCTGCATGAATGAGCATTCTTTAGGTTACTTATGTTAAATTGACTGAAAAAAATCAATTTTGTTCTCCTTTAAAAAACATTTCATATTTTCAGCTATAAGCACTTTTAAAATACGTGTGTGTGTGTGTTTTTTTAAGCAAGTTATTTAAAAGTGATCATGGTCCCAGAAAATATGAGAAGTTTGGGCATTTTGTTTCTGGGTTCGCTTCCTAAAAGTCTTTGAGCTAGAAAGATAGTAGAGGGGTTAAGGCACTAGCCTTGCATGCAGCCAACGCAAGTTTAATCCCTGGTACCACATATGGTTCTCCATCTTTGCCAGGAGAGGATGAAGCACAGAGCCAGAAGTAAGTCCTGAGCAATGCTCAAATGTTGGCCAACACTCTTACCCAGAAATAATCCCTGTCTTAAGACAAAATTAAATAAAAGCCTCAATCAAACCTAACCCTGACATGTAAGAGGAATTCAAGTCAGGTTACACATAGGATAATTAAAGCAACAGCTATCAAGTAACATTGGTAATTATAAAGAAATTAGAAAGAATATTTAATATTGCTAGCTTAATTATAAATATTTTAAAGTGTATCAATAATCAAAAAAGGGAGTACTGCCCACCACTCTCCAAAAAGCCAGAACAAATATTTGGTTGATTGTCTAATATTTGGCTAATATTAATATCTATCTTGGTTTTTGTGTTGCTTTGGGAAGAATAAATCAAATATTTGTTACTTCCTTATAGCAAGGCAAAGAAGTACAGCTCTGTTTTGGCTTCTAGATATCATTACACATTCTTAACTTTCTATATATTGAGATTGTTTTAATGCCTTGGAGTCATTTTCCTTTTTGATGCTCAAAATATCTAAATTTTGGCCCGTGTGATTCACTTGAGATTCATGGTCATTTTGACATGTCCTAAATGATATTTATGGACTAAATACTAAATGTGAGTAATTACTTCTGACACACAAACAAATCTCGGAACTGAGCGTCTCTTGGCAGAAGTGCCTCTGGACTTGACATTAGGCCACCTTCACCGGGCCACTCCAGACAGGAGCAGGTGCCACCCCTCGCCTGCTCCCCAGGAATCCTGGTGGCCTCCATCTTCCAGAACCCATTGGAAAACCCAGGTATGGAGCAGCAGTAATGGCAAACGCCAGGCCTAAGGGATAGGGGAGGAGCTGGCCCTTCTTTCCTGCCCACGACAGTCCCCAGCTACTTATTAAGCTCCTTAAGGGCCACGATCCCAGAGACACACAAACAAATCTCGGAACTGAGCAGCTCTTGGCAGAG